>NC_138302.1:96601271-96736271 GCF_965601325.2 Salmo salar | reverse complement strand
CATATATAGTTAGTCATGTATAAGGAAGGACACTACAAACACATACAGTACAGGAGATTATGCACCAGACTCATACATGCTGTACAGCTGTACAGAACCAGACTCATACACACTGTACAGAACCAGACTCATACACACTGTACAGAACCAGACTCATACACACTGTACAGAACCAGACTCATACACACTGTACAGCTACACAGAACCAGACTCATACACACTGTACAGCTATACAGAACCAGACTCATACACACTGTACAGAACCAGACTCATACACACTGTACAGCTACACAGAACCAGACTCATACACACTGTACAGCTACACAGAACCAGACTCATACACGCTGTACAGCTACACAGAACCAGACTCATACACGCTGTACAGCAACACAGAACCAGACTCATACACGCTGTACAGCTACACAGAACCAGACTCATACATGCCTATTGCCCCTCAGGAGACTGAACAGATTTGGCATGGGTCCTCAGATCCTCAGAAAGCTATACAGCTGCACCATCGAGAGCATCCTGACCGATTGCATCACCGCCTGGTATGGCAATTGCTCGGCCTCCGACCGCAAGGCGCTACAGAAGGTAATGCATACGGCCCAGTACATCACTGGGGCCAAGCTTCCTGCCATCCAGAACCTATATACCAGGCGGTGTCAGAGGAAGGCCCTAAAAATTGCCAAAGACTCCAGTCACCCAAGTCATAAACTGTTTTATCTGCTACCGCACAGCAAGCGGTACCGGAGCGCCAAGTCTAGGACCAAAAGGCTTCTTAACAGCTTCTACCACCAAGCCATAAGACTTCTGAACAGCTAATCAAATTGCCCCCCCTTTTTTTTACACTGCTGCTACTTGCTGTTTATTATCTATTATCTCTGCATAGTCACTTTAATAACTCTACCTACATGTACATATTACCTCAATTACCTCGACTAACCTGATCCCCCTTCACATTGACTCGGTACTGTAACCCCCTGTATATAGACCCGTTATTGTTTTTTGATTTGATTTGATTTATAGCTACACAGAAACAGGTCAAGTATGTAATCAAGATCTACTTCATTACCACACTAGCCCCTGCTTCCTGGTTAAAGCTAGTTCATTACCACACTAGCCTCTGCTTCCTGGTTAAAGCTAGTTCATTACCACACTAGCCCCTGCTTCCTGGTTAAAGCTAGTTCATTACCACACTAACCCCTGCTTCCTGGTTAAAGCTAGTTCATTACCACACTAACCCCTGCTTCCTGGTTAAAGCTAGTTCATTACCACACTAGCCTCTGCTTCCTGGTTAAAGCTAGTTCATTACCACACTAGCCCCTGCTTCCTGGTTAAAGCTAGTTCATTACCACACTAACCCCTGCTTCCTGGTTAAAGCTAGTTCATTACCACACTAGCCCCTGCTTCCTGGTTAAAGCTAGTTCATTACCACACTAGCCTCTGCTTCCTGGTTAAAGCTAGTTCATTACCACACTAGCCTCTGCTTCCTGGTTAAAGCTAGTTCATTACCACACTAGCCCCTGCTTCCTGGTTAAAGCTAGTTCATTACCACACTAACCCCTGCTTCCTGGTTAAAGCTAGTTCATTACCACACTAGCCTCTGCTTTCAGGCCTTTGACCACCGAACATTCTAATTGCTTAAACGCCACCGTTCATCGACACCCAGCAGTTGATCAAAGTTCATTATGGAGTGTCTTGTCCTTTACCGTCTCACTCCCAGCCACGGAAAATAGGTCCCCTGGGGTCTATTTAGTGAACACATGTAGTGAACTCTTACCTTCTCACTCCCAGCCAGATCAACTAGGTAGAGCTTCCCACACAGTTTCTGCTCTGTCTCCACATGTTCCTGTTTAATGTTGATCAGGAAGATACTGTGACTCCTGGAGCTGTGTTCATTCATATCTGGAGAGAGGAGAAAAGAGGAGAAGAGAGAAGAAGAGAGGAGAAGAGAGGAGAAGAGGGGAGAGGGGTGGAGAAGAGAGGAGAAGAGAGAAGGAGAGAGGAGAAGAGAGAAGGAGAGAGGAGAAGAGGGGTGGAGAAAAGAGGAGAAGAGAGAAGAAGAGAGGAGAAGAGAGGAGAAGAGGGGAGAGGGGTGGAGAAGAGAGGAGAAGAGAGGAGAAGAGAGAAGGAGAGGAGAGAAGAGGGGAGAGGGGTGGAGAAGAGAGGAGAGGGGTGGAGAAGAGAGGAGAAGAGAGAAGGAGAAATAGGAGAGGAGAAGAGAGGAGAAGAGAAGATAACAGAGGTGGTAACAGAGGCAGCAACAGAGATCAGAGATAGCAGCAGAGATAGCAACAGAGATAGTAACAGAAATAGCAACAGAGATCAGAGATAGCAGCAGAGATAGCAACAGAGGTAGTAACAGAAATAGCAACAGAGATCAGAGATAGCAGCAGAGATAGCAACAGAGATAGTAAACCAATATGACAGACTCCCCCCCCCAGACACTATAGAAGAATCTGCAGAGTTTCTCTACAGACGTGACTTCACACTATACAATGTACTAAGTGTCATTTGGACTTACTGGTGACAGCGACATGGCGGTTGGCTTTTCCCTCGTCAATAACATCCATCACTTCCTCTGGGCTGGAGACAAAACGCTCAGTGCAGCCCTGAGATACAATTCAACAAATGACAGTCCAAAAAGTTAGCGTTAGGAAGATGACACGTCTCTAATGTAGAAAACAACCATAGATGGTCAGTTAACATTAAATCATCACCTCAGCTGATGACAGTTTGACTCACCTTCACATAGGGAACCCTGTTCTTGTCCTCATGTACTGCCAGGTTAGTCTTAGTCACTTGAGAGAGATGGACAGAAGAAGAGAGGAGTACTTTCAGAGATTTTACTTTCATATCTTCCCAAAGGCCCAAAACAGTCAAATCGATTTAAATGAAAATGTATTTAAAATGTACTTCCCAGAAACGTCACAAACACAGACGCATCACACATACAGACAGAAACAAGAGGTCATTACAGTGCTCCATGAACAATCACAGAACAGGAGAGCAACAACTCCTAAAGTCTGACATAGACCACCACCTGTTGCTGCTCTGACTGTCTTCCTCAGGTCTTCCTCAGGCCTCCCTCAGGCCCAGAATGTCAACTCAATTTGATTTAAACAGAAAATGTACGGTACAACAGACCCGTACAAATCTCCTTCTGGACAGGACAGAGGGGCGACTGGGGACGTGTAGGTACGAAGTTACTTTATGTTTCAGGTTTGTATTTTTGATGAGAGATGATATTCAATCTGTTCAGATTTAAGTCAAGGCTGTGTTCCCTCTCAGAGGTTTGTATGTGTCATCTCTCTGCCAGGACTGGTGCTTCTCTGACTCAAGTCTCCCCAGGCTCTGAACTGTCAACCTCAGTTCATTTCAACTGGAAACTTACAGACAAAGCAGACACTCATTCTGGACAGGACAGAGGGAAGGCTGGGGACATGACAGGACAGAGGGAAGGCTGGGGACATGACAGGACAGAGGGAAGGCTGGGGACATGACAGGACAGAGGGAAGGCTGGGGACATGACAGGACAGAGGGAAGGCTGGGGACATGACAGGACAGAGGGAAGGCTGGGGACATGACAGGACAGAGGGAAGGCTGGGGACATGACAGGACAGAGGGAAGGCTGGGGACATGACAGGTCAGAGGGAAGGCTGGGGACATGACAGGACAGAGGGAAGGCTGGGGACATGACAGGACAGAGGGAAGGCTGGGGACATGACAGGTCAGAGGGAAGGCTGGGGACATGACAGGACAGAGGGAAGGCTGGGGACATGACAGGACAGAGGGAAGGATGGGGACATGACAGGTCAGAGGGAAGGCTGGGGACATGACAGGACAGAGGGACGGCTGGGGACATGACAGGACAGAGGGAAGGCTGGGGACAGGACAGGACAGAGGGAAGGCTGGGGACATGACAGGACAGAGGGAAGGCTGGGGACAGGACAGGAGAGAGGGAAGGCTGGGGACATGACATGACAGAGGGAAGGCTGGGGACATGACAGGACAGAGGGAAGGCTGGGGACATGACAGGACAGAGGGAAGGCTGGGGACATGACAGGACAGAGGGAAGGCTGGGGACATGACAGGACAGAGGGACGGACGGCTGGGGACATGACAGGTCAGAGGGAAGGCTGGGGACATGACAGGACAGAGGGACGGACGGCTGGGGACATGACAGGACAGTGGGATGGCTGGGGACATGACAGGACAGAGGGACGGCTGGGTACATGACAGGACAGAGGGTAGCATTGAATGGCGGGAACCCGGATATCGAGATTTACCGGGATTTACCGCCCAAAACCACTTCCTTTTCCCAATATAAATAACAAGGAGAAACCGTTAAATTATAATAAATGATTTACAGTATATGAAGAGCATGGCGTGAAATGGCGTTAAATGATATGCCATGTCTAAATCGAGCTTCTCTGCATGATCAATGCTCAGGATGGAGACAGACAGCCCATCTCAGTGTGGTTAGTCCATTCCCTACTGAATGGAGACAGACAGCCCATCTCAGTGTGGAGCTCCGTTCCCTACTGAATGGAGACAGACAGCCCATCTCAGTGTGGTTAGTCCGTTCCCTACTGAATGGAGACAGACAGCCCATCTCAGTGTGGTTAGTCCGTTCCCTACTGAATGGAGACAGACAGCCCATCTCAGTGTGGTTAGTCCATTCCCTACTGAATGGAGACAGACAGCCCATCTCAGTGTGGTTAGTCCGTTCCCTACTGAATGGAGACAGACAGCCCATCTCAGTGTGGTTAGTCCGTTCCCTACTGAATGGAGACAGATAGCCCATCTCAGTGTGGTTAGTCCGTTCCCTACTGAATGGAGACAGACAGCCCATCTCAGTGTGGAGCTCCGTTCCCTACTGAATGGAGACAGACAGCCCATCTCAGTGTGGAGCTCCGTTCCCTACTGAATGGAGACAGACAGCCCATCTCAGTGTGGAGCTCCGTTCCCTACTGAATGGAGACAGACAGCCCATCTCAGTGTGGTTAGTCCGTTCCATACTGAATGGAGACAGACAGCCCATCTCAGTGTGGTTAGTCCGTTCCATACTGAATGGAGACAGACAGCCCATCTCAGTGTGGTTAGTCCGTTCCATACTGAATGGAGACAGACAGCCCATCTCAGTGTGGTTAGTCCGTTCCCTACTGAATGGAGACAGACAGCCCATCTCAGTGTGGTTAGTCCGTTCCATACTGAATGGAGACAGACAGCCCATCTCAGTGTGGTTAGTCCGTTCCATACTGAATGGAGACAGACAGCCCATCTCAGTGTGGTTAGTCCGTTCCCTACTGAATGGAGACAGACAGCCCATCTCAGTGTGGTTAGTCCGTTCCATACTGAATGGAGACAGACAGCCCATCTCAGTGTGGTTAGTCCGTTCCATACTGAATGGAGACAGACAGCCCATCTCAGTGTGGTTAGTCCGTTCCCTACTGAATGGAGACAGACAGCCCATCTCAGTGTGGTTAGTCCGTTCCATACTGAATGGAGACAGACAGCCCATCTCAGTGTGGTTAGTCCGTTCCATACTGAATGGAGACAGACAGCCCATCTCAGTGTGGTTAGTCCGTTCCATACTGAATGGCGTCTAATTTATACATCTCCATCTGGCTTTCAAGGGTCACCTTGTTTTTTTAATTGTAAAGATTTTTTATTGTTTTTTTAATTGCAGCTGCAGCGTTTGAAAAACAGCTTGTCACTCGAATATCGTTGCTTTAAAATCTGTGCACGAGCGAGCACTCTCTCGCAGTCTCCCTCTCTCTCTCCATAAACTCCCTTCAAATTGCATCAGAAATAGATAACCCTCTTCTATATTGATATATATTCCTATATATAGATGTCTTAGTCTACCTCTTTCAGGTAATACATTCAATGCAGTGTTAGCCTGATATTTAGCTGTCTAATTATACAAATAGGCCCTATTATTAAATTATAAATGAACGTATCAGGTACAACCCCAAAGCTGTAAACACGGGCACCCTCATAGATATCATCCTAACCAACTTGCCCTCTAAATACACCTCTGCTGTTTTCAACCAAGATCTCAGCCATCACTGCCTCATTGCCTGTATCCGTAATGGGTCAGCGGTCAAACGACCTCCACGCTGCCAAACGCTCCCTGAAACACTTCAGCGAGCAGGCTTTTCTAATCGACCTGGCCCGGGTATCCTGGAAGGATATTGAGCTCATCCCGTAAGTAGAGGATGCCTGGTTATTCTTTAAAAATGCCTTCCTCACCATCTTAAATAAGCATGCCCCATTCAAGAAATGTAGAACCAGGAACAGATATAGCCCTTGGTTCTCTCCAGACCTGACTGCCCTTAACCAGCACAAAAACATCCTGTGGCATTCTGCATTAGCATCGAACAGCCCCCGTGATATGCAACTTTTCAGGGAAGTTAGAAACCAATATACACAGGCAGTTAGAAAAGCCAAGGCTAGCTTTTTCAAGCAGAAATTTGCTTCCTGCAACACAAACTCAAAAAAGTTCTGGGACACTGTAAAGTCCATGGAGAATAAGAGCACCTCCTCCCAGCTAACCACTGCACTGAGGATAGGGAACTGTCACCACCGATAAATCCACTATAATTGAGAATTTCAATAAGCATTTTTCTACGGCTGGCCGTGCTTTCCACCTGGCTACCCCTACCCCTACCCCGGTCAACAGCACTGCACCCCCCACAGCAACTCGCCCAAGCCTTCCCCATTTCTCCTTCTCCCAAATCCAGTCAGCCGATGTTCTGAAAGAGCTGCAAAATCTGGACCCCTACAAATCAGCCGGGCTAGACAATCTGGACCCTTTCTTTCTAAAATTATCTGCCGAAATTGTTGTAACCCCTATTACTAGCCTGTTCAACATCTCTTTCGTGTCGTCTGAGATTCCCAAAGATTGGAAAGCAGCTGCGGTCACCCCCCTCTTCAAAGGGGGGGACACTCTTGACCAAAACTGCTACAGACCTATATCTATCCTACCCTGCCTTTCTAAGGTCTTCGAAAGCCAAGTTAACAATCAGATTACGGACCATTTAGAATCCCACCGTACCTTCTCCACTATTCAATCTGGTTTCAGAGCTGGTCATGGGTGCATCTCAGCCACGCTCAAGGTCCTAAACGATATCTTAACCGCCATCGATAAGAAACAATACTGTGCTGCCATATTCATTGACCTGGCCAAAGCTTTCGACTCTGTCAATCACCACATCCTCATCAACAGACTCAATAGCCTTGGTTTCTCAAATGATTGCATCGCCTGGTTCACCAACTACTTTTCCGATAGAGTTCAGTGTGTCAAATCAGAGGGTCTGTTGTCTGGGCCTCTGGCAGTCTCTATGGGGGTGCCACAGGGTTCAATTCTCAGGCCAACTCTTTTCTCTGTATACATCAATGATGTCGCTCTTGCTGCTGGTGAGTCTCTGATCCACCAGACGACACCATTCTGTATACTTCTGGCCCTTCTTTGGACACTGTGTTAACTACCCTCCAGACGAGCTTCAATGCCATACAACTCTCCTTCCGTAGCCTCCAACTGCTCCTAAATACAAGTAAAACTAAATGCATGCTCTTCAACCGATCGCTGCCTACACCTTCCCGCCCGCCCAGCATCACTACTCTGGACAGTTCTGACTTAGAATATGTGGACAACTACAAATACCTAGGTGTCTGGTTAGACTGTAAACTCTCCTTCCAGACTCACATCAAGCATCTCCAATCCAAAGTTAAATCTAGAATTGACTTCCTATTTCGCAACAAAGCATCCTTCACTCATGCTGCCAAACATGCCCTCGTAAAACTGACCATCCTACCGATCTTCAACTTCGGTGATGTCATTTACAAAATAGCCTCCAACACCCTACTCAACAAATTGTATGCAGTCTATCACAGTGCCATCCATTTTGTCACCAAAGCCCCATATACTACCCACCACTGCGACCTGTACGCTCTCGTTGGCTGGCCCTCATTTCCTACTCATCGCCAAACCCACTGGTTCCAGGTCATCTACCAGACCCTGCTAGGTAAAGTCCCGCTTTATCTCAGCTCGCTGGTCACCATAGCAGCACCCACCCGTAGCACACGCTCCAGCAGGTATATCTCACTGGTCACCCCCAAAGCCAATTCCTCCTTTGGCCGCCTCTCCTTCCAGTTCTCTGCTGCCAATGACTGGAACGAACTACAAAAATCTCTGAAACAGGAAACACTTATCTCCCTCACCAGCTTTAAGCACCAGCTGTCAGAGCAGCTCACAGATCACTGCACCTGTACATAACCCATCTATAAATAGCCCAAACAATTACCTCATCCAATACTGTATTTATTTATTTCTTTATTTTGCTCCCTTGCACCCCAGTATTTCTACTTTGCACATTCACCTACTGCAAATCTACCATTCCAGTGTTTACTTGCTATATTGTATTTACTTCGCCACCGTGGCCTTTTTATTGCCTTTACCTCCCTTATCTCACCTCATTTGCTCACATTGTATATAGACTTGTTTTTGTACTGTATTATTGACTGTATGTTTGTTTTACTCCATGTGTAACTCTGTGTTGTTGTATGTGTCGAACTGCTTTGCTTTATCTTGGCCAGGTCGCAGTTGTAAATGAGAACTTGTTCTCAACTTGCCTACCTGGTTAAACAAAGGTAAAATAAAAAAATAAAAAAATATTTCAAAATGAATATCAAATTCGCTAGCCTATACTTGTAACTTTGTAAGCCGAATGTGCTCCACCAGAATCTCATGTTCTCTTCTGTTTTATCATGGTTTAAACGATGTGCGTAATTCCAGTCCATATAATATAGTGTAGTACAATACAATACAGTAATACAGTGCACATTCAAAATTATCAGCCTACTGGAACTTTTTGGGGAATTTATTTACTCAAGAGAGCATATAGCTGGCTTCATCTATGGGTTTAAATGGTACAATGATTCTCTAAACAATGACTGCTTGAGTTGTCACATAAACAGAAATTAGGTGAACTATTAGAATTGTAGCAACCAGGAAATGGCAGAGTGATTTCTGCACAGTGAATCTTAAATGTGTTTTTGATGAGAGATCAAGTTAAAAACTGTGGAGGGGTGTGTGTCTGATGTTGTTTTCCCATCACTCTCTATCCATCAGAAATGGTTTGTTTGCTTTTCCCTTTATTAACTTGTGTCCTGTTAGTTATCTCTCTCTCTCTCTCTCTCTCTCTCTCTCTCATCCTCTCTCTCTCATCCTCTCTCTCTCTCTCTCTCTCTCTCTCTCTCTCTCTCATCCTCTCTCTCTCATCCTCTCTCTCTCATCCTCTAAGTATGTTGGGTTGGTGGGTTGGTTCTCTCGAGGGCGGAACCAGCGGGCGGGGCAGGTTGTAATGGTGGAGGTGTGGAGTTTGAAAATCATAGTCGGCGGCATGGGGTGAAGAGACAGAATAACAACAAAAAAATACAGAAAAACGCATGTTAAAAATGTTATGAATTGATTTGCATTTTAATGAGGGAAATAAGTATTTGACCCCTCTGCAAAACATGACTTAGTACTTGTTGGCAAAACCCTTGTTGGCAATCACAGAGATCAGACGTTTCTTGTAGTTGGCCACCAGGTTTGCACACATCTCAGGAGGGATGCTGGAATACCCATCCACATCCCATTTTCAATGCCCTAGCTGAGGGAAGGAGGTTCTCACCCAAGATTTGATGGTACATGGCCCCGTCCATCGTCCCTTTGATGTGTTGAAGTTGTCCTGTCCCCTTAGCAGAAAAACACCCCCAAAGCATAATGTTTCCACCTTCATGTTTGACGGTGGGGATGGTGTTCTTGGGGTCATAGGCAGCATTCCTCCTCCTCCAAACACGGCGAGTTGAGTTGATGCCAAAGAGCTCCATTTTGGTCTCATCTGACCACAACACTTTCACCCAGTTGTCCTCTGAATCATTCAGATGTTCATTGGCAAACTTCAGACGGGCATGTATATGTGCTTTCTTGAGCAGGGGGACCTTGCGGGCGCTGCAGGATTTCAGTCCTTCACGGCGTAGTGTGTTACCAATTGTTTTCTTGGTGACTATGGTCCCAGCGGCCTTGAGATCATTGACAAGATCCTCCCGTGTATTTCTGGGCTGATTCCGCACCGTTCTCATGATCATTGCAACTCCACGAGGTAAGATCTTGCATGGAGCCCCAGGCCAAGGGAGATTGACAATTATTTTGTGTTTCTTCCATTTGCGAATAATAGCATCAACTGTTGTCACCTTCTCACCAAGCTGCCTGGCGATGGTCTTGTAGCCCATTCCAGCCTTGTGTAGGTCTATAATTTTGTCCCTGACATCCTTGGAGAGCTCTTTGGTCTTGGCCATGGTGGAGAGTTTGGAATCTGATTGATTGATTGCTTCTGTGGACAGGTGTCTCTTATACAGGTAACAAACTGAGATTAGGAGCACTCCCTTTAAGAGTATGCTCCTAATCTCAGCTCGTTACCTGTATAAAAGACACCTGGGAGCCAGAAATCTTTCTGATTGAGAGGGGGTCAAATACTTATTTGCCTCATTTAAATGCAAATCAATTTATAATATTTTTGACATGTTTTTCTGGATTTTTTTGTTGTTATCTTCTTAATTAGGGATAGGGGGCAGTATTTTCACGGCCGGATAAAAAACGTACTTCGAAGCATGTCAAACGCTGTTTAAAATAAATTTTTATGCGATTTTTCTCGTAAAATAGCGATAATATTCCAACCAGGAGACGTTGTATCCGTTCAAACACTGAAAGAACAAAATGGAGTCGTCACATGCACGCGCGCGCCAGTGCCATTGTTCTCAGAAGTACCACTCTCCAAAACCCCTGCTGTTTTTCGCCCAGAGACTGCAGAGTTATCCTTCAACGTTCTGGCGCCTTCTGAGAGCCAATGAAAGCCTTAGAAAATGTCACGTTACAGCAAAGATCCTGTATTTTCGATAAAGAGGCTACAGAAGGCCAAGAAATGGTCAGACAGGACACTTCCCATATAGAATCTTCTCAGGTTTTGGCCTGCCATATGAGTTCTGTTAAACTCACAGACACCATTCAAACAGTTTTAGAAACGTTAGGGTGTTTTCTATCCAAATCTACTAATTATATGCATATTCCAGTTTCTGGGCAGGAGTAGTAACCAGATTAAATCGGGTATGTTTTTTATCCGGCCGTGAAAATACTGCCCCCTACACCATAACAGGTTATTCTGTCTCTCACTGTTCAAATAAACCTACCATTAAAATTATAGACTGATCATTTCTTTGTCAGTGGGCAAACATACAAAATCAGCAGGGGATCAAATACTTTTTTCCCTCACTGTACAATAGAGAAGGTTATTTTTGGATTCAAACCTCCTTTGCTGAAACATGCCGTATCTCATAGGAGAAAAGTGATTTAAAGTGATTTTAAAGAAGGATACTGACAAACTGAATTTAGCGTTCAGTTTCAAGACTGATGGGTTTGATTATGTGTTCTACACTTCTACTGAATCAATGAAATGCCTTGGGTGTGGAAGAGAGCGGCATTTGGTGCGTAATTGTCCAGAGAATGAGCGCGCAGAGCCGGGTAGCACCGCTGGTGCAGCTAAAGCACCACTGAGAAGAGATGAACAGGCTGAGGGTTCAGGAGAAGAGATGAACAGGCTGAGGGTTCAGGAGAAGAGATGAACAGGCTGAGGGTTCACGAGAAGAGATGAACAGGCTGAGGGTTCAGGAGAAGAGATGAACAGGCTGAGGGTTCAGGAGAAGAGATGAACAGGCTGAGGGTTCAGGAGAAGAGATGAACAGGCTGAGGGTTCAGGAGAAGAGATGAACAGGCTGAGGGTTCAGGAGAAGAGATGAACAAGCTGAGGGTTCAGGAGAAGAGATGAACAGGCTGAGGGTTCAGGAGAAGAGATGAACAGGCTGAGGGTTCAGGAGAAGAGATGAACAAGCTGAGGGTTCAGGAGAAGGGATGAACAAGCTGAGGGTTCAGGAGAAGGGAGAAGGTGGGCAGATGTGGTGGGAAAAATAGGAAAGGAGAGCAATGTGGCTATGGGGGCAGTTGTGGTAGAGCAGGGAAAAGGGTGGGGGGTAGGACAGTAGGTGAGACTGCGATTGAGATCACTGAGGGGGTGCTGGAGAATGAAATAGGAGTTCAAGAGGAGAGTGAAGCAATGTAAAATGAAGCAGCTGTTTTCAAAGTACCGAGGAGTAAGAGGAGTAATTTAAGGGGTGATGAAGGTTCTAATTCTAACAGGAAGTAGAGATGATAAATCAGCTGAGGATAAACAGGTTGTAGAGACGGTGGAGTTCTCTTCTGGGGATGATAGTGAGGCCTCTGATGCGTCACAACAAAATAGCGAGAGAAATGGGGTGGAAGGGAGGTATGGGATTGAAAAAGTATGTCAATTTCTGAATTTGACAAAAAGGAAGAAATATATACAGGATTATAATGTAACTGATTGTTTTTTCCTGAAAGTTTCTGATGTCAAAAATAACGGGTGGAGGTGTGACAAGCCCTGAAATTGCTAGACTAAAGAAAGTGGTTCTGATGTCATAAAGAAAGTGGTTCTGATGTCATAAAGAAAGTGGTTCTGATGTCATAAAGAAAGTGGTCAGGAGACAAGTGATGTATATTCTAAAGGACATGAAAGTTCAGTCGCAGCCTTAACTCTGTAAAGAGATGTGTTTTCTGTTTCTTCCTCTGTATTTCTTTTTCCAGCCATGAGCAGTTTTAACATGTCTTCTTTAAACGTAAACAAGGTGAGACACGGACAAAAAATGCATAGTAGTATGGAAAATGTGGCAACAGGAGTGTGGGGGGGGGGGGGGCAGTGGTGTGTAGTCATAAAAACTCAAAAAGTAGGGGTGTGGCTATCCTGTTGTCATGTCCTGATCAGCAGAGGGAGCAATTGGATTAGTTTTGGTCAGGATGTGGCAGGGTTTTTTGTGTTAAGTGTTGTGTTGGTGATTGGACTCCCAATTGAAGGCAGGTGTGTTGAGTTGCCTTTGATTGGGAGTCCTATATAGTAGTGTGTGTTTTTCTTTGGGGTTGTGGGTAGTTGTTTTTGCACTGCGTGTTGTGTGCCTGCAAAACTGTTCCTGTCTTCGTGAGTATCATTTATTGTTTTCTCTGTGGATGCTTTACTCCTTTTAAAAAAAAATTAAACTATGAGTATCCACATTCCCGCTGCGCCTTGGTCCATTCTTGAAGACAGTTGTTACAGAACTACCCACCACCAAAGCACCAAGCAGCGGAAGAGGAAGGAGCATCGGGTGGAGGAATGGACATGGGAGGACATCCTGGATGGCAAGGGATGCTACACCTGGGAAGAGATCCTGGCCGGAAGGGATAGCCTGCCATGGGAACAGGTGGAGGCACTGAGAAGAGCGGAGGCAGCAGGAGAAGGGAGCGAACGTTATGCTGGAACACGGCTGGCGAGGAAGCCGGAGAGGCACCCCCAAGACATTTTATTTGGGGGGCACACGGGTAGTTTGGCCAGGCCAAGGAAGAGCCGTAAGCCAGCTACCCGTGATTACAGGGAGGTGCGTATGAGGTGGAGGGCGCCATGTTACGCTGAGGTATGCACCATCTCGCCTATACGTACGCACAGGCCAGTCCGCCCTGTACCAGCGCCCCGCATGTGCCAGGGTGAGGTGAGCATCGAGCCG
Source organism: Salmo salar (assembly GCF_965601325.2). Lineage (NCBI taxonomy): Eukaryota > Metazoa > Chordata > Actinopteri > Salmoniformes > Salmonidae > Salmo > Salmo salar. The sequence goes on along the minus strand of NC_138302.1, from coordinate 96,722,612 downwards.
GAAGGGGTGATGCCAACCCTGCGCTCAAGACCGCCAGTGCGCCTCGACGGTCCGGTGTTTCCCGCTATATGCACTAGCATGGAGGTGCGTGTCTCCAGGCTGGCACGTCCAGTACCAGCCCCACGCATCAGGCGTCTAGTGCGTCAGCCCAGCCTTGCCAGTCAAGAGTCGCCAGAGCCGCCCGCCAGTCAAGAATCGCCAGAGCCGCCCGCCAGTCAAGAGTCGCCAGAGCCGCCCGCCAGTCAAGAGTCGCCAGAGCCGCCCGCCTGTCCTCCGGGCCAGCCCGAGTGGCCCGTCTGCCCGGCACAGCTATCGGCGCCACCGAAGTGGGCGACGCCGAAGGTGGAGTGAGGTCCACCCCCGCACCTGAGCCACCTCCAGGATAGGTGGGTTGGGGAGGGAGGGTGTAGCACAGTGCCGTCGTTGACGGCAGCCACCCTCCCTTCCCTCCCTTATTGTTTAGGGGTTATTGTTTATGGGTTTTGTTGGGGTATTGGGGATTTTTTTGTGTTTTCTTTTGTAAGGTGCATTCCGGGGTCTGCACCTTGAGGGGGGGTACTGTCACGTCCTGACCAGCAGAGGGAGCAATTGGATTAGTTTTGGTCAGGATGTGGCAGGGTTTTTTGTGTTAAGTGTTGTGTTGGTGATTGGACTCCCAATTGAAGGCAGGTGTGTTGAGTTGCCTTTGATTTGGAGTCCTATATAGTAGTGTGTATTTTTCTTTGGGGTTGTGGGTAGTTGTTTTTGCACTGAGTGTTGTGTGCCTGCAAAACTGTTCCTGTCTTCGTGAGTATCGTTTATTGTTTTCCCTGTGGATGCTTTACTCCTTTTTTTTAATTAAAACTATGAGTATCCACATTCCCGCTGCGCCTTGGTCCATTCTTGAAGACAGTTGTTACACCTGTTCTCCAAAGTTTTGTTGCCTTTGTCATATGAGGTTGAAGAGGAAGTTGAGGGGAGGTTATTAAAAGTTAGAGCGAGATGTGAAAACATCACTATGTGTTTAATAAATGTATATTCCCCAGTAGAGGTAGTTGAGAGGGTATGTTTTTTTAGAGACATTATCAAATACCATTGAGAAATGTAACACTGAGAATTATTTATTTCTTGCTGGGGATTTTAACTGCACAGTCAGTGATTTAGATAGAAATCACAAAGAACCTCATAGAGCCTCAAGGACTTTTTAAAAACGCCTTATTGTAACACATTAACTATGTGATATTTAGCAGAGTCAAAATGGAGGCACGAGACAGAACACATGGTCTAATGTGAGAGAGAACACCATCTCTCTGACCAGGTTAGATAGGTTTTATTGTAACACTGTGTGATGTTTGGAGCCAAAATGGAGGTAGGAGACAGAACACATGGTCTAATGTGAGAGAGAACACCATCTCTCTGGCCAGGTTAGATAGGTTTTATTGTAACACTGTGTGATGTTTGGAGCCAACATGGAGGTAGGAGACAGAACACATGGTCTAATGTGAGAGAGAACACCATCTCTCTGGCCAGGTTAGATAGGTTTTATTGTAACACTGTGTGATGTTTGGAGCCAACATGGAGGTAGGAGACAGAACACATGGTCTAATGGGATACAGAACACCATCTCTCTGACCAGGTTAGATAGGTTTTATTGTAACACTGTGTGATGTTTGGAGCCAACATGGAGGTAGGAGACAGAACACATGGTCTAATGGGATACAGAACACCATCTCTCTGGACAGGTTAGATAGGTTTTATTGTTTTGAGCATGAATCTCAGGTCTATAAATCAAGTGTGATAACCCCAGTGGGATTTTCTGATCATACTTTAATAACAGAGGTGTTGTACATTAACGCTGTAAAACCCACAAGTGCATACTGGCATTTTAATATAACTTTATTGAGTGACGCTCACTTTAGGAAATGTTTTAGTTTTTTCTGGAAGAGGTGGAGGTTTGAAAAGGCCAGTTTTGTATCCCTTCAACAGCGGTGGGATATAGGGAACATCCAGATTCAACAATTCTGTAATCAATACACAATGAATGTCACCAGAGAGATCACCAGATCAATGAACGCCCTAGAGTCTGAAATAATGGAACTCCTGACGTTAGTTGAGGCCACAGGAGATCGAGGCCATATTCAGGCACTCAAGAGGAAAAAAGCCGCATTGGCTGACCTGTTGGGTATCACAGTACAGGGGGCATTGGTGAGAAGTAAGTTTCAGGGAATCTCTGAAATGGATGCCTCATCCAAATTTTTCTTTGGCTTAGAGAAAAATAATGGACAAATAATAATTATTCATTGCATCAAATCAGCTGTTTGACAAGAGCTCACTAGCCATAGTGGAATTAGAAAGAGGACAGTAGAGTTCTATGCTGAGCTCTACAAGTGGAATTAGAAAGAGGACAGTAGAGTTCTATGCTGAGCTCTACAAGTGGAATTAGAAAGAGGGCAGTAGAGTTCTATGCTGAGCTCTACAAGTGTGAGTACAAAGAGGATAAAACAGTGACACAGCAGTTCCTTGGTGGGCTCCCACAGGTGGCTGCAGAAGCTCAGGTTGAACTAGAGCAACCATTGTCTTTGCAGGAGCTATACACTGCATTATAAAGGCATGGGAAATGGAAGGGCACCGGGTATTGATAGGCTTCCTGTTGACTTTTTTAAGTCTTTTTGGGCTATGTTGGGAGAGGATTGGCTAGCAGTAGTTAACGATAGTTTGACCGAAGGGTTACTACCGTTAAGCTGCAGAAGGGCTGTCCTCACCCTACTGCCAAAAAAGGGTGACCCTATGGAGGGGAAGAACTGGAGGCCGGTGGCCTTAATGTGCACTGATTATAAGATCCTGTACAAAGCTTTGTCCAACAGGCTGAGGGAGGTGATGGGGCAAATCATACGGACCAGTCCTACTGTGTTCCCAGCCGACAGATAGGGGATAACATTTCAAATCATATGGACCAGTCCTACTGTGTTCCCAGCAGGCAGATGGACCAGTCCTACTGTGTTCCCAGCAGACAGATAGGGGATAACATTTCAAATCATACAGACCAGTCCTACTGTGTTCCCAGCAGACAGATAGAGGATAACATTTCAAATCATACGGACCAGTCCTACTGTGTTCCCAGCAGACAGATAGGGGATAACATTTCAAATCATACGGACCAGTCCTACTGTGTTCCCAGCAGGTAGATAGGGGATAACATTTCAAATCATACAGACCAGTCCTACTGTGTTCCCAGCAGACAGATAGGGGATAACATTTCAAATCATACGGACCAGTCCTACTGTGTTCCCAGCAGGTAGATAGGGGATAACATTTCAAATCATACATACCAGTCCTACTGTGTTCCCAGCAGACAGATAGAGGATAACATTTCAAATCATACGGACCAGTCCTACTGTGTTCCCAGCAGACAGATAGAGGATAACATTTCAGATCATACAGACCAGTCCTACTGTGTTCCCAGCCGACAGATAGGGGATAACATTTCAAATCATACGGACCAGTCCTACTGTGTTCCCAGCAGGCAGATGGACCAGTCCTACTGTGTTCCCAGCAGACAGATAGGGGATAACATTTCAAATCATACGGACCAGTCCTACTGTGTTCCCAGCAGGCAGATAGGGGATAACATTTCAAATCATACGGACCAGTCCTACTGTGTTCCCAGCAGGCAGATGGACCAGTCCTACTGTGTTCCCAGCAGACAGATAGGGGATAACATTTCAAATCATACGGACCAGTCCTACTGTGTTCCCAGCAGGTAGATGGACCAGTCCTACTGTGTTCCCAGCAGACAGATAGAGGATAACATTTCAAATCATACAGACCAGTCCTACTGTGTTCCCAGCAGGCAGATGGACCAGTCCTACTGTGTTCCCAGCAGACAGATAGAGGATAACATTTCAAATCATACGGACCAGTCCTACTGTGTTCCCAGCAGACAGATAGAGGATAACATTTCAAATCATACAGACCAGTCCTACTGTGTTCCCAGCCGACAGATAGGGGATAACATTTCAAATCATACGGACCAGTCCTACTGTGTTCCCAGCAGGCAGATGGACCAGTCCTACTGTGTTCCCAGCAGACAGATAGGGGATAACATTTCAAATCATACGGACCAGTCCTACTGTGTTCCCAGCAGGTAGATGGACCAGTCCTACTGTGTTCCCAGCAGACAGATAGGGGATAACATTTCCCTGATTCGGGATGTTCTGGACGTCTCTAGGGCTATTGGGTTGGATGCTGGTCTAATTTCAATTGATCAGAAAAGGGCATTTGACCGAGTTGAACATCAATACCTATGGGGCCACTTTGGAGGCGTTTGGTTTCAGCTCTGGTTTTACTGCCATGATCAGGGTGGTATATGGTGACATTGAAAGTGTATTGAAAGTTAACGGTGGCTTGAGTGCTCCTTTTAAAGTGTGTAGAGGAATTAGGCAGGGGTGTTCGTTGTCTGTAATGTTGTATGCCATCCCTATAGAGCCACTACTAAATAACATTAGAAGTCACATTGAAGGGGTGAACCTTTCAGAGGATATTCCTCCTATTGGTCTCTCAGCATATGCTGATGATGTAGTTATTTTGGTGAAAAAATCAAGCGGAGGTGGATAGTTTGAGTCTCATGGTTGATCGGTTTAAAGGAATAACCTCTACAAAGGTAAAATGGGGGGGGAAAAGTTATGCTTTACAGATTGGGAAATGGTCTGGAGGGATCATGGCTTTGCCAGGGGGGTTGGAATGGTGTAAGGGAGGGTTCAAGTATCTTGGAGTGTAGCTAGGGGATGAGGGAACTATGGGAAAAAATTGGAATGGGGTGGTTGAAATCTCGTATGTCATATAGGGGGCCACTATTATTGTTAATAATGTGGTTGATATGGTGGAAGGGAGGATGAGGAGATGGCTGCTATCTCGTATGTCATATAGGGGGCCACTATTATTGTTAATAATGTGGTTGATATGGTGGAAGGAGGATGAGGAGATGGCTGCTATCTCGTATGTCATATAGGGGGCCACTATTATTATTAATAATGTGGTTGATATGGTGGAAGGAGGATGAGGAGATGGCTGCTATCTCGTATGTCATATAGGGGGCCACTATTATTGTTAATAATGTGGTTGCTTCTGCACTGAGGAATCGGTTGTCATGTTTAGAGCCACCGTCTGGCCTTCTGGCCAAGATACAGGCAATTATTGTAGATTTTTTGGGGGATAAATATCATTGGGTTCCACAAAGTGTTTTGTATTTGTCAAAAGAGGAGCGGGGACAAGGTCTTCTACATCTTGCTAGTAGGGCTGCTGCTTTCCGGTTTCAGTTTATTCAAAGGTTGCTTTATGGACCGAAAAATATGTTGTGGAGAGGGGTGGCAGGCCTGGTATTACAGAAGGTAAGGGGATTAAAGAAGAAGGCTTTATTTTTGGTTGTTAGTAGCCAGATTTCTAGGGATGGAGTACCTCTGTTTTACAGAGGCCTTCTCAGGGTTTGGAGTATAATGAAGGTGTTCTGAAGCATTAAGGCTGAGTCAGTGCATTGGCTGCTGGAGGAACCTCTGGTGTATGGGGCAAGACTGGATTGTACAACTGAAGCTATTCCACACTTCTCCAAGGTGATGCTGAAGGGCAAAATCATCACCCTAAAGAGGTAAATGGACATGGCTGGGCCCACATTAATGGATGGAGGACGGGTGGCTGAACATTTGGGGGTGAGGTCGGAAAGGATTGTCAGACAACTGCTGGGAAGTTGCAGGAAGGCTCTGTCAGTAGAAGAGGGGATTATGCTCAAGAGTTACTACATAAAGACAAGATGAAGACGCCCCATTTCCAAGACTAAGGATTACACCCAATATCCCAGAGTCAGACAGAAAGGCTTTAGTACTGGATTTGAGAGGGTTGGAAGAGGTGGGTTTGGATGAGGTGGATGGGTAGGTGAATGGGCAGTGTGTCAAGGTTTTAAATAAAGATGAATTGAAAAGACACTCCTTGGAGGGTAAAACTGGGCAATGATGACAAGGTAAAGCCAGCATGGAGAGCACTGTACAAGCCACCGTTACAAAAGGGTACTGGTGATATGTAATGGAGGATGTTGCATGGCATCATTGCAGTTAATGCTTTTGTATCTGTTATTAATTCAGATGTTGGAGTGTGTGTGTCAATAATTGAGTATAAAAGAAAGGTTTCATAAAATCTCTGGAATGGGAGGGCTTTGAATGACTGAAATGACAAGGCTTTACCTTGTCATCAAGGCCCAGTTTTACCCTCCAATGTCTTCCTCCAAGACCTCCATTTACATTCTCTCTCTCTCTCTCTCTCTCTCTCTCTCTCTCTCTCTCTCTCTCTCTCTCTCTCTCTCTCTCTCTCTCTCTCTCTCTCATTTAATCAGGGAAGTCATTTTGAGAACACATTCAATCAATGCCTCTGGCTACTATGATAGGCTCAGACTCCCTACAGGGATCTATAACTTCACATATCATGATGTGAGTATCATTTTACTGTTATTTTACTGTTGTACACACACAGAAGACTCTTCAAAAATAACGAGTCACATTGAAAACAGCAACGGCTTATTAATTGTGTATCTGAATTTCCTCAGCCCCAACATTACACATTACTTACCATCCAGAAGGTCCCGTATTTTGTCCATGTAGATTTCAAAATAGGACACCTGGTGAAGAGAGGAGAGAACATATTGAAAGAAACTAATCTTTGAGAGGAAAGTGGACTGATTATACGAATCTGACAAATACGATGAACTGACATTAAATGTTAAGATAGTCTCCAGTAAACACAGAGATGTGGTTCTGGGTGCAGAGATTATACTAGGCATTAACAATCAACCATTCAACCATTCATGTCAACCATTCAAGTCAATGATGGCATGCATAATGGATGGTCTGGCAGCCATTTTGATTGTATCCATGCCAGGAAGTAAAAGCAGGTGCTGTGATTTGTTGAGTCAACTTAACTGACATTACAACATATACATTCCACTGCATGAGCCAAATTTCCGACTCGCTAACCTAGGTGGAAGAGTCAGATCCCAAGTTTCCCACTTGGGAGGTACCAGAATCAACCAATAGGAAGCTCTACGCAAATAACTTACTTTTAACTTGGAGGTCCCAAATTTCCGACATGACATGAACGCGGCATTAGCATCATTTGAATGAACATTCTACATTACCATGGAAATTATTATATATATACACTATGGCAGGACAATAATAGGCAGACAATAATAGCCAGACTAGCAGACACATCCACTCCAGTGATTAGAGAGGTTTATAGTGGATTCAGACATGTCACAGTAGTTCTCAGTTATGGCTAGTTGGTATCCCAGTCTGGTCCCAAATCCTCTGCTCCTCTCCCCTGGAGAATGGCAATAACAACCAGAGGGGTTTAGAGAATAGAGCGTATAGATATCTGGGACACCAGGATACTGGTGCAGAACTAGACAGTACAGATCTTGATGTGGAACTCAAGGTTTTTATCCAGGGGTTCTTAACCTTTTCTGTTCCCGAGGGACCTATTGAAAGCTCTCTGAAGACCTCCTAGGGTTCTAGCGACAGCTGGTTGAGAATCATAGCTTTAGCCAACTCCCCTGGACTATCGGAGAATGGCAATAACAGCCAGCGGGCTTTAGAGATCTGGGACACCAGTTTACTGGTGTAGAACAACCTGTTGTCAGTAGAGACCAGGGAGTCATGGAGGAACACAGACATCCCACCCTCAGGTATGGTTAAATGGTGCAGAAGTCTGGTCCAGTGTTCTGTATGATTATGTGACAAATAGCAGGAAGAGTTGGCTTAAGGATATTCAGATCTAGGACACCAAAAAAAAGGAGAGTGGTGATGTCATCCACTAGATAGATGAACTAGATAGAGAGACAGGTGAGGGGATAGATGAAAGAGAGACAGGTGAGGGGATAGATGAAAGAGAGACAGGTGAGGGGATAGATGAAAGAGAGACAGGTGAGGGGATAGATGAAAGAGAGACAGGTGAGGGGATAGATGAAAGAGAGACAGGTAGGGGATAGATGAAAGGGAGACAGGTGAGGGGATAGATGAAAGAGAGACAGGTGAGGGGATAGATGAAAGGGAGACAGGTGAGGGGATAGATGACAGAAAGACAGGTGAGGGGATAGATGAAAGAGAGACAGGTAGGGGATAGATGAAAGGGAGACAGGTGAGGGGATAGATGAAAGAGAGACAGGTAGGGGATAGATGAAAGGGAGACAGGTGAGGGGATAGATGAAAGAGAGACAGGTGTGGGGATAGATGAAAGAGAGACAGGTGAGGGGATAGATGAAAGAGAGACAGGTAGGGGATAGATGAAAGGGAGACAGGTGAGGGGATAGATGAAAGAGAGACAGGTGTGGGGATAGATGAAAGAGGTAGAGAGACAGGTGAGGGGATAGATGAAAGAGAGACAGGTGAGGGGATAGATGACAGAGAGACAGGTGAGGGGATAGATGAAAGAGAGACAGGTGAGGGGATAGATGACAGAGAGACAGGTGAGGGGATAGATGAAAGGGAGACAGGTGAGGGGATAGATGAAAGAGAGACAAGTGTGGGGATAGATGAAAGAGGTAGAGAGACAGGTGAGGGGATAGATGAAAGAGAGACAGGTAGGGGATAGATGAAAGAGAGACAGGTGAGGGGATAGATGAAAGAGGTAGAGAGACAGGTGAGGGGATAGATGAAAGAGAGACAGGTGAGGGGATAGATGAAAGAGAGACAGGTGAGGGGATAGATGAAAGAGAGACAGGTGTGGGGATAGATGAAAGAGAGACAGGTGTGGGGATAGATGAAAGAGGTAGAGAGACAGGTGAGGGGATAGATGAAAGGGAGACAGGTGAGGGGATAGATGAAAGAGAGACAGGTGTGGGGATAGATGAAAGAGAGACAGGTGAGGGGATAGATGAAAGAGAGACAGGTGAGGGGATAGATGAAAGAGGTAGAGAGACAGGTGAGGGGATAGATGAAAGGGAGACAGGTGAGGGGATAGATGAAAGAGGTAGAGAGACAGGTGAGGGGATAGATGAAAGGGAGACAGGTGAGGGGATAGATGAAAGAGGTAGAGAGACAGGTGTGGGGATAGATGAAAGAGGTAGAGAGACAGGTGAGGGGATAGATGAAAGAGGTAGAGAGACAGGTGAGGGGATAGATGAAAGAGGTAGAGAGACAGGTTTGGGGATAGCTGAAAGAGAGACAGGTGTGGGGATAGATGACAGAGAGACAGGTGAGGGGATAGATGAAAGATAGACAGGTGTGGGGATAGATGACAGAGAGACAGGTGAGGGGATAGGTGGAAGACATAGAGAGTAACAGGGCAGGTTTTGAACCAATGCCCTAGAGGGGCAGTGTGTAGTCCAGAGTCAGCAGCACTACCACTGGACCACTCTTCTGGACTATTATTGCAGAGCAGGGCTTGTGGAGGTCACAACATTTTATCAGACGGTGTTTGTCAAGCAAATAACTGTCGGTCTCACGGTAATTGACCATTAACATAAACACATTAAACATCTCCTGGTTTCCACACATTGCCTACAAACCACTGATGCAGACCTTTGGAACATCTACATTTTAAAAAGTCTACTAAGTCCATGTAATAAAGCCTACACCTTCACAATAAATCCATTTTTTATTTTAGACAGGTCTAAAGAAACACGATATGAAGAAAATGTAGTCTATTTCAGAACAGAATGGCATAGTCTGAGTTGTCCTCATGTTAGGTTTTGATCTGGCCAGGCTATATGGATGTGGGCTACACTAGTTCATTTAGCAGACAAGATTTGGTTGGAATTCCGTGGCATTATTTTATATTATTTTATATTATGAAGAATACAATTGAACAAACCTGAAAAAAATCGAAAGGATATTTTCTCCAAAATGATTTGAGGGAATGCGCACATGCGGCTATTCTGTATTAAGCAGTTTATAGGTATTCCTATATGCTTAATTTAGAGTTATTAATGTAACTTTAGTTGTTCTATAAACGTTGGGCTGTATGTTTTGATTTTTAATACATTGTAAGGCGGCATGATGGGACTCCAATGATGATTTGAAAGAAGTTACTTGAAAGGCATTAGTTTTGTTTTTTTGGCGCAGGCTGTACACACTTCATCAGTCTCTCATTCACAATTTGACAAGTACTTGATAATGCCTAGAATTTTACGGCGGCATCCCCTTTGTGTGGCCATAATGCATCCTAAAAAGAAATCCATGCCGTTTGCAGGCAGTGACGGCGTGCCCTACTCCCTGAGGGCTGCGCGCTCCATCACGTGATCCGGTCGTTCTCACAGGCTACAAGTGAAGACAGACACATCGGGGACACAACTGTGCGGGTCCTTATCCAATTCCCAGTTGCATATTAAAGATATTGGAAGAACGTTCCACATTTACTTTTCATCAGCCGACAAGATGAGTAGGCCTAAAGAACAGCAAAATCACTAGCCTATGTCAATCAACTATCCCTCATAGTACAAAAGTCAACCTATTCTACTCTGTGTGAGAAATACATATTCCAAACATAGTCTGGGACAGTTGTGGGATGCGATAGATCCCAAATGAATACAACCACCAGCATCACAAAACATGTTTTATGCAATGTGGCTGATGCAACAGATCAGAACGTTTAGCTTAAAATGTTGATGAACTATTAGTCTATTTCTTCACATTATAAGCACAGCAATGCGAACACGGTAGTAGGCTATAAGCACGAATGTTCTATTAGCGGGAAACACCATTATCAAAAGAGACCGCAAATGTAATTATACATGTAAATGCTTTTATTATAAAGGTGCCTTTTTATGGTGAAAATGATCTTCCCCAAACTTGAAACTCACATGCTGCTTATATATACCAGTTAGGCTCTACACCCCTTGTAAAGGGGATTCATGTGCTTCATTTTAACAAGTTATTTGGACACTTTAGTTGTGATACAAACCTTATCAAAACATATAGGCCTATAGGCTAGGCTAGATGAGGTGTGATACTAACCTTATTAGAACATATAGGCCTATAGGCTAGGCTAGATGAGGTGTGATACTAACCTTATTAGAACATATAGGCCTATGGGCTAGGCTACATGAGGTGTGATACTAACCTTATTAAAACATATAGACCTATGGGCTAGGCTAGATGAGGTGTGATACTAACCTTATTAGAACATATAGGCCTATGGGCTAGGCTACATGAGGTGTGATACTAACCTTATTAAAACATATAGACCTATGGGCTAGGCTAGATGAGGTGTGATACTAACCTTATTAGAACATATAGGCCTATAGGCTAGGCTAGATGAGGTGTGATACTAACCTTATTAGAACATATAGGCCTATGGGCTAGCCTACATGAGGTGCGAATATGATCTGAAAAAGTCGCCAAAAAAAGCCATTCTTTCTTATGCTGGGCTTCATTCACAAGTAGTATCAGAGCTTGGAGAAGCCTAACTACTGTGAACAGCCATGACCTCCGGTGTGGGGGGTAATACGGTCACCGTAACAGCCCTGGTCATGACTCATGACCACAGGTGTGGGGGGTAATACGGTCACCGTAACAGCCCTGGTCATGACTCATGACCGCAGGTGTGGGGGGTAATACGGTCACCGTAACAGCCCTGGTCATGACTCATGACCACAGGTGTGGGGGGTAATACGGTCACCGTAACAGCCCTGGTCATGACTCATGACCGCAGGTGTGGGGGGTAATACGGTCACCGTAACAGCCCTGGTCATGACTCATGACCGCAGGTGTGGGGGGTAATACGGTCACCGTAACAGCCCTAGTGCAGGCAGACAGTGTCATTGTCAATAGAGTGCAGACCTTAATGTGGAACTCCAGGTTTTCATCCATGGCGAATATGTGATTGAAGATGTCCTCTGCAATTCTGGGGATGATCCCCATCCCATGTGGGTCATGAAGCTTGCCCTGAAAGAGGAGAGAAGAGAGGAGAGAAGAAGGAGAGTTAGAGAGTTGGAGAGAGGAGGGGGAGAGGGAGGGGGAGAGAAGAGGGAGAGTTAGAGAGTTGGAGAGGGAGAGTTAGGGAGGAGAAGAGGGGGGGTTAGGAAGGAGGAGAGAAGAGGGAGAGAGAGAGTTGGAGAGGGAGATTTAGGGAAAAGAAGAGGGGGAGAGAGAGGAGAAAATAAGAGGGAGAGTGAGAGAGTTGGAGAGGGAGAGTTAGGGAGGAGAAGAGGGGGGTTAGGAAGGAGGAGAGAAGAGGGGAGAGGGAGGAGGAGAGAAGAGGGGGAGAGAGAGGATAAAATAAGAGGGGGAGAGGGAGAGTTGGAGAGGAGGAGAGGGAGAGAGTGAAAGGAAGAGGGAGAGAGAGAGATTAGAGGAAGAGTGGGAGAAAAATAATGTGAAAAGATGAGGGGGAGAGAGTGCGTTGGAGAGGAGGAGAGGGAGAGAGTGAAAGGAAGAGGGAGAGAGAGAGATTAGAGGAAGAGTGGGAGAAAAATAATGTGAAAAGATGAGGGGGAGAGAGAGAGGCGGAAAAGATGGAGGAACAGGGGACAGGAATTTAACTTGGAAGAGATTCAGAAGATATTTACAGGAGAGGAGGCAGGACCGTAAATCATTTAAAGCCAGGGGACTTGAACTACTGGAGTGTAAAAGGATTTAGGACGGTGTTTCTCAACTGAGGTCATCCTCCAGTACACCCAATACAGCGACGCACCATTTCTGTACTAGCCTAGCACAACCACATCCCATTCAACTCTTCAACTAATCATCTAACCATTCATTAGTTGAATTAGGTGTGCTTGTGCTGGGCTGGAACAAAACATTGTCAACATTAAGGGTACTACACAAGGACTTGCAGTTGGTCTCAGTGGTGTAAACTCACTCTCCAGTAGTGCCAACAGTAGAACACTTTAGAAGGAATGCGGTTCCATTTGGAACACAGACTCTCCTCTTTTACAGGAAGTAGTCAACAAACAGGTCTCTCCGAACCCTGCCGTACACTGACCTCCATAGTGTGAGTTTTTCCAGAGGAGGTCTGTCCGTAGGCGAATATGGTGCCATTGTATCCCCCCAGAACATCTAGAGACAGGAGACAGAATATGTTTAATGGAACAGTACATCTAGAGAAAGCTGGATGGAATTATACTGGAACACCATCTGGTTAGGAGACAGGAGACAGACAGGGGATAGAGAGAGGATGGTAGTTTTACTGTAAGACCATCTGGTTAGGAGACAGACAGGGGATAGAGAGAGGATGGTACTTTTACAGTAAGACCATCTGGTTAGGAGACAGGAGACAGACAGGGGACAGAGAGAGGATGGTAGTTTTACTGTAAGACCATCTGATTAGGAGACAGGAGACAGACAGGGGACAGAGAGAGGATGGTAGTTTTACTGTAAGACCATCTGGTTAGGAGACAGGAGACAGACAGGGGACAGAGAGAGGATTGTAGTTTTACAGTAAGACCATCTGGTTAGGAGACAGACAGGGGACAGAGAGAGGATGGTAGTTTTACAGTAAGACCATCTGGTTAGGAGACAGGAGACAGACAGGGGACAGAGAGAGGATGGTAGTTTTACTGCAAGACCATCTGGTTAGGAGACAGGAGACAGACAGGGGACAGAGAGAGGATGGTAGTTTTACTGTAAGACCATCTGGTTAGGAGACAGACAGGGGACAGAGAGAGGATGGTAGTTTTACAGTAAGACCATCTGGTTAGGAGACAGGAGACAGACAGGGGACAGAGAGAGGATGGTAGTTTTACTGTAAGACCATCTGGTTAGGAGACAGGAGACAGACAGGGGACAGAGAGAGGATGGTAGTTTTACAGTAACACCATCTGGTTAGGAGACAGGAGACAGACAGGGGACAGAGAGAGGATGGTAGTTTTACTGTAAGACCATCTGGTTAGGAGACAGGAGACAGACAGGGGACAGAGAGAGGATGGTAGTTTTACTGTAAGACCATCTGGTTAGGAGACAGGAGACAGACAGGGGACAGAGAGAGGATGGTAGTTTTACTGTAAGACCATCTGGTTAGGAGACAGACAGGGGACAGAGAGAGGATGGTAGTTTTACAGTAACACCATCTGGTTAGGAGACAGGAGACAGACAGGGGACAGAGAGAGGATGGTAGTTTTACAGTAAGACCATCTGGTTAGGAGACAGGAGATAGACAGGGGACAGAGAGAGGATGGTAGTTTTACAGTAAGACCATCTGGTTAGGAGACAGGAGATAGACAGGGGACAGAGAGAGGATGGTAGTTTTACAGTAACACCATCTGGTTAGGAGACAGGAGACAGACAGGGGACAGAGAGAGGATGGTAGTTTTACAGTAAGACCATCTGGTTAGGAGACAGGAGATAGACAGGGGACAGAGAGAGGATGGTAGTTTTACTGTAAGACCATCTGGTTAGGAGACAGACAGGGGACAGAGAGAGGATGGTAGTTTTACAGTAAGACCATCTGGTTAGGAGACAGACAGGGGATAGAGAGAGGATGGTAGTTTTACTGTAAGACCATCTGGTTAGGAGACAGACAGGGGACAGAGAGAGGATGGTAGTTTTACAGTAAGACCATCTGGTTAGGAGACAGACAGGGGATAGAGAGAGGATGGTAGTTTTACTGTAAGACCATCTGGTTAGGAGACAGACAGGGGACAGAGAGAGGATGGTAGTTTTACTGTAACACCATCTGATTAGGAGACAGGAGACAGACAGGGGACAGAGAGAGGATGGTAGTTTTACTGTAAGACCATCTGGTTAGGAGACAGGAGACAGACAGGGGACAGAGAGAGGATTGTAGTTTTACAGTAAGACCATCTGGTTAGGAGACAGACAGGGGACAGAGAGAGGATGGTAGTTTTACAGTAAGACCATCTGGTTAGGAGACAGGAGACAGACAGGGGACAGAGAGAGGATGGTAGTTTTACTGCAAGACCATCTGGTTAGGAGACAGGAGACAGACAGGGGACAGAGAGAGGATGGTAGTTTTACTGTAAGACCATCTGGTTAGGAGACAGACAGGGGACAGAGAGAGGATGGTAGTTTTACTGTAAGACCATCTGGTTAGGAGACAGACAGGGGACAGAGAGAGGATGGTAGTTTTACAGTAACACCATCTGGTTAGGAGACAGACAGGGGACAGAGAGAGGATGGTAGTTTTACAGTAACACCATCTGGTTAGGAGACAGGAGACAGACAGGGGACAGAGAGAGGATGGTAGTTTTACTGTAAGACCATCTGGTTAGGAGACAGACAGGGGACAGAGAGAGGATGGTAGTTTTACAGTAACACCATCTGGTTAGGAGACAGACAGGGGACAGAGAGAGGATGGTAGTTTTACTGTAAGACCATCTGGTTAGGAGACAGGAGACAGACAGGGGACAGAGAGAGGATGGTAGTTTTACTGTAAGACCATCTGGTTAGGAGACAGGAGACAGACAGGGGACAGAGAGAGGATGGTAGTTTTACAGTAAGACCATCTGGTTAGGAGACAGGAGACAGACAGGGGACAGAGAGAGGATGGTAGTTTTACTGTAAGACCATCTGGTTAGGAGACAGACAGGGGACAGAGAGAGGATGGTAGTTTTACAGTAAGACCATCTGGTTAGGAGACAGGAGACAGACAGGGGACAGAGAGAGGATGGTAGTTTTACTGTAAGACCATCTGGTTAGGAGACAGGAGACAGACAGGGGACAGAGAGAGGATGGTAGTTTTACTGTAAGACCATCTGGTTAGGAGACAGGAGACAGACAGGGGACAGAGAGAGGATGGTAGTTTTACAGTAACACCATCTGGTTAGGAGACAGGAGACAGACAGGGGACAGAGAGAGGATGGTAGTTTTACAGTAACACCATCTGGTTAGGAGACAGGAGACAGACAGGGGACAGAGAGAGGATGGTAGTTTTACTGTAAGACCATCTGGTTAGGAGACAGGAGACAGACAGGGGACAGAGAGAGGATGGTAGTTTTACAGTAACACCATCTGGTTAGGAGACAGGAGACAGACAGGGGACAGAGAGAGGATGGTAGTTTTACAGTAAGACCATCTGGTTAGGAGACAGGAGATAGACAGGGGACAGAGAGAGGATGGTAGTTTTACAGTAACACCATCTGGTTAGGAGACAGGAGACAGACAGGGGACAGAGAGAGGATGGTAGTTTTACTGTAAGACCATCTGGTTAGGAGACAGGAGACAGACAGGGGACAGAGAGAGGATGGTAGTTTTACAGTAACACCATCTGGTTAGGAGACAGGAGACAGACAGGGGACAGAGAGAGGATGGTAGTTTTACAGTAAGACCATCTGGTTAGGAGACAGGAGACAGACAGGGGACAGAGAGAGGATGGTAGTTTTATTGTAAGACCATCTGGTTAGGAGACAGGAGACAGACAGGGGACAGAGAGAGGATGGTAGTTTTACAGTAAGACCATCTGGTTAGGAGACAGACAGGGGACAGAGAGAGGATGGTAGTTTTACAGTAAGACCATCTGGTTAGGAGACAGGAGATAGACAGGGGACAGAGAGAGGATGGTAGTTTTACTGTAAGACCATCTGGTTAGGAGACAGGAGACAGACAGGGGACAGAGAGAGGATTGTAGTTTTACAGTAAGACCATCTGGTTAGGAGACAGACAGGGGACAGAGAGAGGATGGTAGTTTTACAGTAACACCATCTGGTTAGGAGACAGGAGACAGACAGGGGACAGAGAGAGGATGGTAGTTTTACTGTAAGACCATCTGGTTAGGAGACAGGAGACAGACAGGGGACAGAGAGAGGATGGTAGTTTTACTGTAAGACCATCTGGTTAGGAGACAGGAGACAGACAGGGGACAGAGAGAGGATGGTAGTTTTACAGTAAGACCATCTGGTTAGGAGACAGACAGGGGATAGAGAGAGGATGGTAGTTTTACAGTAAGACCATCTGGTTAGGAGACAGACAGGGGACAGAGAGAGGATGGTAGTTTTACAGTAACACCATCTGGTTTGGAGACAGACAGAAAATACATGTTAGATCGAAGAAAAAAAAACCAGAATGGCCTCGTCAATCAGCCCATAGCACTCTCAGGCTGCACCAGTATCTAAATTCTTGCCCACCCAGAGGGCATGACACAGATACAGTGTACACACCAGGGTTTCCGTTACGAAAATGTGTCGCTGGACAACGTGACCGGAGAGAAGTAAATTGGCCTGACATTTGAAGAATGTACCAAACATCCATTTGCATTGGGTGTATAATAATGCATTAGGGCATCCACCCACGGTGCTCACATTTAGATTCTTGTAAATCATCTTAATAGAATATAAATTAAAGTTGTAATAAAATAAAGTACAAAGAAGTTCTTATACCAATAGGACAGGTTTTATGGAAAAGCAAAACATTGCCCGTCCCTGCTCTAAATCATAAACGTGGTGTCATACATTTTTTTTATAAAAACAAAAAACATTTAACTAGAAAAACAAGTCGTCTACACAGTAATAAAACACAACTTCAAAATATAATGTTTGTATAATATAATTTGCGAATGACCTGTCCTATAGGCTATTTGTATGAACATTTTAATTAGGCCTAATAAATAAGAAAATGTCTGTTTGCGAACAACCACTCCTCATCCCTGCTGCCATTCAGCACCACGGCAGTGGAAAGAGGCTACTCTAGCCGGCCACCAAATGAAGACATTATAAAACTGACGTTTGGCATTCAAATTCAATATGCAAATAAACTACATTCGTTAAGTCTGGTTCGTTGAAAGAAAGTTTATTTTAAAATACTCCTGCGAAACGAGGTCAGCGCCATGCATTTATGAAAGCACTCGTTTCCAAAGCTCAAATGATCTCAGTGGTTTTCCAGTTCTACTGCAGGGTGTTAATAAATGTTATGTTTATTGTCATTTGAACTATCAGGTGGGTCGTGACTCATGTCACGTGTGATATATGGTGATTGCCTACGGAGCTGTGAAGGGAATGGCACCTCCATACCTTCAGGCTCTGATCAGGCCCTACACCCAAACAAGGGCACTGCGTTCATCCACCTCTGGCCTACTGGCCCCCCTACCTCTGAGGAAGCACAGTTCCCGCTCAGCCCAGTCAAAACTGTTCGCTGCTCTGGAACCCCAATGGTGGAACATGCTCCCTCACGACGCCAGGACAGCGGAGTCAATCACCACCTTCCGGAGACACCTGAAACCCCACCTCTTTAAGGAATACCTAGGATAGGATAAAGTAATCTTTCTAACCCCCCCCCCCCCCCCCCCCCCTTAAAAGATTATTGTAAAGTGGTTGTTCCACTGGATATCATAAGGTGAATGCACCAATTTGTAAGTCGCTCTGGATAAGAGCGTCTGCTAAATGACTTAAATGTAAATGTAAATGTAAATATATACGTGGCTTATTGATAACAAGTCTGTTTCCCGCTGTAGGCAGTTTAGCTGCCTGGTGATTGCATTGTAACTCTCTGATGTGATGTTTTGTTTCCAAGTGCTACTGAATTATCTCAACTGAAATGCACCGATTGCGCATGATCCACACCATTACTCTACTCTAGTCTATCAGTACATTCCAAATCTTTATACTATACATGACAAATGGCCGTCATCTGTTGATCTAGGACAGGGTCTGACCAACACAATCATTTGCCTCTAATTTACTTGCGTTTACAGCGGGCCTTGGCCTGCTCAGTGAGGCGTTTACAGCGGGCCTTGGCCTGCTCAGTGAGGCGTTTACAGCGGGGCCTTGAGCTGCTCTGTGAGGCGTTTACAGCGGGCCTTGACCCTGCTCAGTGAGGCGTTTACAGCGGGCCTTGGCCTGCTCAGTGAGGCGTTTACAGCGGGCCTTGGCCTGCTCAGTTAGGCGTTTACAGCGGGCCTTGACCTGCTCAGTGAGGCGTTTACAGCGGACCTTGGCCTGCTCAGTTAGGCGTTTACAGCGGGCCTTGACCTGCTCAGTGAGGCGTTTACAGCGGACCTTGGCCTGCTTAGTGAGGCGTTTACAGCGGACCTTGGCCTGCTCAAAGTGAGCCGCTGATGTTGGGAAGTCAAAACTGTCCAACTCGTTAAGGCAGCTTGATGCACATCAGCCTCACTACTTTGTCTTCAAAGAAAGAGCGATCTTGAGGCCGTCTTTACTCTGTTTTGGGGGAAAAGGAATCCCCTCTCGCACGCTGTAGAAGGGGATTATCAACACAATCTTCACCAATGTTGCCCCGTCGGGGTACACTTAGCTGAAGTCACATAGGAGAACCTTGCATCTTTTGCTTGAGTAAGAATAGAGACCCACACCCGACACTGAATCCCAAACAGATCAAGGATTTATTATCTCATGAAGAATATTAGCCTTTGAATTTGGAGTTCATCGACTGGTATTTCCATCAATTCATATTTTTTATGTTGCAATGGCAAATTTGGGGGGGGGGGGACAATTTGCCCGGCAAGCATTTCATTTATAGATATTTTTTTGGGGGGCAAAAGCTGGCATTTACTGGCTAACGGGAAACCCTGGTACACACACACACACACACATTCAGAGAGCACAACACAGCAAGCACTAGCAATCAGCACCACCTCTGCCTTGACAGACATTGAGCAGACAGAAAAAAAAATAAAACTTAGAAAAGACTGTGAGATGAGTTTCAGGCTAGGAGCCAGAAGGAACCTTAAATACATTCATCCTCTACCATTTCATTTCACACTCCTTCCTTTATCTCTCCTCCCTTCTGTTGCTTTAACTTTCTCTCCACCCCCTTATATCCCTCTCTCTCTCTATTTCTCTCTCCTTCCTCTTCACAACAAGACATCTTCCTCCTCTGTTAGCTATTCTGGTCATGCTGAGGTTGGATCGAGCTGAGCCGAACCGTGACATGAACAAGTGAAGTAAAAACAGAGGGAATCTGTCCTTGAGATGAGAGGAAGGGAAGGACGATAAGAAGGCCAGAGCCAGACAGACAATCAGACCAACAGAGCCGGGAAAGAGAGAGAATCTACTACAGTCTGAAGGCAAATGTCTACTGTTTGCAGATGATCTGGTTCTTTTGTCCCCAACCAATGAGGGCTTACAACAGCACCTAGATCTTCTGCAACGATTCTGTCAGACTTGGGCCAAGACAGTGAATCTTAGTAAGACAAAAATAATTGTGTTCCAAAAAAGGTCCAGTTGCCAGGACCACAAATACAAATTCCATCTAGACACTGTTGCCCTAGAGCACACAAAAAACTATACATACCTCGGCCTAAACATCAGCGCCACAGGTAACTTCCACAAAGCTGTGAATGATCTGAGAGACAAGGCAAGAATGGCCTTCCATGCCATCAAAAGGAACATAAAATTCGACATACCAATTAGGAGCTGTCTAAAAATACTTTAATCAGTTATAGAACACATTGCCCTTAATGATTGTGAGGTCTGGGGTCCGCTCATCAACCAAGAATTCACAAAATGGGGCAAACACCAAATTGAGACTCTGCATGCAGAATTCTGCAAAAATATTCTCCGTGTATAACATAAAACACCAAATAATGCATGCAGAGCAGAATTAGGCCGATACCCGCTAATTCTCAAAATCTAGAAAAGAGCCGTTAAATTCTACAACCACCTAAAAGGAAGCGATTCCCAAACCTTCCATAACAAAGCCATCATCTTAAGAGAGATGAACCTGGAGAAGAGTCCCCTAAGCAAGCTGGTCCTGAGGCTCTGTTCACAAACACAAACAGACCCCACAGAGCCCCAGGACAGAAACACATTTAGACCAAACAAAATCATGAGAAACAAAAAGATAATTACTTGACACATTGGAAAGGATTAACAAAAAAAACAGCGCAAAGTAGAATGTTATTTGGCCCTAAACAGAGAGTACACAGTGGCAGAATACCTGACCACTGTGACTGACCCAAACTTAAGAAAATCTTTGACTATGTACAGACTCAGTGAGCATAGCCTTGCTATTGAGAAAGGCTGTCGTAGGCAGACCTGGCTGTCAAGAGAAGACAGGCTATGTGCAAACTGCCCACAATATGAGGTGGAAACTGAGCTGCACTTCCTATCCTCCTACCAAATGTATGACCATATTAGAGACACATATTTCCCTCAGATTACACAGACCCACAAAGAATTTGAAAATAAATGCAATTTTGATAAACTCCCATATCTATTGGTTGAAATACCACAGTGTGACATCCCAACGGATGTGAAAAGGGCAACCAGTGAAGAACAAACACCATTGTAAATACAACCCATATTTATGTTTACTTATTTTCCCTTTTGTACTTTAACTATTTGCACATGGTTACAACACTGTATATAGACATAATATGACATTTGAAATGTCTCTATTCCTTTGGAACTTCTGTGAGTGTAATGTTTAATGTTCATTTTTTTATTGTTCATTTCACTATTGTTTTATTATCTATTTCACTTTCTTTGACTCAGTGAGCATAGCCTTGCTATTGAGAGAGGCCACAAGATGAGGAGGAAACCAACCTGCACTTCCTAACTTGGTATGACCCTATCAGAGACACATATTTCCCCCAGATTACACAGATCCATTAAGAATTTGAAATGAAATCCAATCTTGATAAACTTCCACATTTCTCTCTCTCTGTTGTTTCTCTCTACACCTGGCTGGGTTCTCATTGGGTAGAACAAAGAGTTGTTTCTCTCTACACCTGGCTGGGTTCTCATTGGGTCTCTCTGTTGTTTCTCTCTACACCTGGCTGGGTTCTCATTGGGTGTCTCTGTTGTTTCTCTCTGTTCCCTCATGCTCTCTTTGTTCTAGCCGTGCTGTTATCTTCCTCTTCCAGCCATCTATCTGTCCTAGACTCAATCACAGACAGACATGTTAGACAACTAGATTGAAATCTGCAATATCTTTGAATGTAGCAGAATGTGAAAGCCAGACAGCGAGAGAGAGAGAGAGAGAGAGAGAGAGAAGGAGAGAGAGAGGGAGAGAGACAGAGAGAGAGGGGTAGATGGGGGGGGGGGGGGGGGGGTAGAAGAACAAGAGAGAGAGACTGGAGCAAGATAGTAGAGCTCGAGGGAGCCCATATCTCATTTACAAGCCTTGACATTTCATTCAAGATAAGCGTGCACATGATTGCTTTTGGGTTATTTTTATCAGGACCAAACTACTACTAGAATGAAAGTGAAGCTACCAGCTGTTCTATCATCTACGGCTGCTCTGAGGTACGGTGGTGGTAAGTGGCTCCTCCCCTTTGACTACCTTCTTGGCACATGTTTAGTTACGTTGGAAACATACAGTACCAGTCAAAAGTTTGGACACACCAACTCATAAATTGTGGAAGACATTAAAACATCAAGACATCAAAACTATGAAAATAACACATATGGAATCATATAGTAACCAAAAAAAGTTTTAAACAATTCAAAAATATATATTATATTGGAGATTCCTCAAAGTAGCCACCCTTTGCCTTGATGACAGCATTGCACACTCTTGGCATTCTCTCAACCAGCTTCATGAAGTATTCACCTGGAATGCATTTCAATTAACCTGTTAGGGCTAGGGGGCAGTATTGACACGGCTGGATAAAAAACATACCCGATTTAATCTGGTTACCACTCCTACCCAGTAACTAGAATATGCATATACTTATTACATATGGATAGAAAACACCCTAAATTTTCTAAAACTGTTTGAATGGTGTCTGTGAGTATAACAGAACTCAAATGGCAGGTCAAAACCTGAGAGATTCCTTTACAGGAAGTGGCCTGTCTGACCATTTCTTGAACTTCTTTTCCATCTCTATAATTTACTAAGGATCTCTGCTCTAACGTGACACTTCCCACGTCGTCCATAGGCGCTCAGAGCCCGGGAAAAAACAGAATGTCGTCATTCCAGCCCCAGGCTGAAACACATTATCGCCTTTCTCAAGTGGCCGATCAAGGGACACTGGGCTTATGCGCGTGACCCGACCGCCCCCGCCTTTGGGATTTTTTCCTCTGTTTGCTGAAAAGGAGATTCCCTGTCGGAATATTATCGCTTTTCTACGAGAAAAATATCGTAAAAATTGATTTTAAACAGCGGTTGACATGCTTCGAAGTACGGTAATGGAATATTTAGAATTTTATTGTCACGAATTGCGCCATGCGCGCGACACTTCTTTACTATTTCGGATAGTGTCTGGAACGCACGAACAAAACGCCGCTATTCGGATATAACGATGGATTATTTTGGAACAAACCAACATTTGTTATTGAAGTAGCAGTCCTGGGTGTGCATTCTGACGAAGACAACAAAAGGTAATGAAACTTTTATAATAGTAAATATGATTATGGTGAGTGCTAAACTTGCCGGGTGTCTAAATAGCGAGCCCGTGATGCCTGGGCTATGTACTTAGAATATTGCAAAATGTGCTTTCACCAAAAAGCTATTTTAAAATCGGACATATCGAGTGCATAGAGGAGGTCTGTATCTATAATTCTTAAAGTAATTGTTATGCTTTTTGTGAACGTTTATCGTGAGTAATTTAGTAAAATGTTAGCGAATTCCCCGGAAGTTTGCGGGGGGTATGCTAGTTCTGAACGTCACATGCTAATGTAAAAAGCTGGTTTTTGATATAAATATGAACTTGATTGAACAAAACATGCATGTATTGTATAACATAATGTCCTAGGGTTGTCATCTGATGAAGATCATCAAAGGTGAGTGCTGCATTTAGCTGTCTTCTGGGTTTTGGTGACATTATATGCTGGCTTGAAAAATGGGTGTCTGATTATTTCTGGCTTGGTACTCTGCTGACATAATCTAATGTTTTGCTTTCGTTGTAAAGCCTTTTTGAAATCGGACAGTGTGGTTAGATTAACGAGAGTCTTGTCTTTAAATAGCTGTAAAATAGTCATATGTTTGAGAAATTGAAGTAATAGGATTTTTAAGGTTTTGAAAATCGCGCCACAGGCCACAAGCGTCCCACCTAGCCCATAAAGGTTAACAGGTGTGCCTTGTTAAAAGTTAATTTGTGGAATTTCTGTCCTTAATGCGTTTAAGCCAATCAGCTGTGTTGTGACAAGGTAGGGGTGGTATACAGAAGATAGCCCTATTTGGTAAAAGCCCAAGGCCATATTATGGCAAGAACAGCTCAAATAAGCAAAGAGAAATGACAGACCATCATTACTTTAAGACATGAAGTTCAGTCAATACGAAACTTTTCAAGAACTTTGAAAGTTTCCTTCAAGCGCAGTCACAAAAACCATCAAGCGCTATGATGAAACTGGCTCTCACGAGGACCGCCACAGGAAAGGATGACCCAGAGTTACCTCTGCTGCAGAGGATAAGTTGATTAGAGTTTCCAGCCTCAGAAATTGCAGCCCAAATAAATGCTTCACAGAGCTCAAGTAACAGACACATCTCAACATCAACTGTTCAGAGGAGACTGTGTGAATCAGGCCTTCATGGTCGAATTGCTGCAAAGAAACCACTACTAAAGGACACCAATAAGAAGAAGAGACTTGCTTGGGCCAAGAACCACAAGCAATGGACATTAGACCGGTGGAAATCTGTCCTTTGGTCTGATGAGTCCAAATCTGAGATTTTTGGTTCCAACCGCTGTGTCTTTGGAGACGCAGAGTAGGTGAACGGATGATCTCTGCATGTGTGGTTCCCACCGTGAAGCCTGGAGGAGGAGGTGTGATGGTGAGGGGGTGCTTTGCTGGTGACACTGTCAGTGATTTATTTAGAATCAAAGGCACATTTAAGCAGCATGGCTACCACAGCATTCTGCAGTGATACGCCATCCCATCTGGTTTGCGGTTAGTGGGACTAACATTTGTTTTCAACAAGACAATGACCCAACACACCTCCAGGCTGTGTAAGGGCTATTTGACCAAGAAGGAGAGTGATGGAGTGCAGCATCAGATGCCCTGGCCTCCACAATCACCCGACCTCAACTCATTTGAGATCATGTTTTTAACACTATCTTGGTTACTACATGATTCCATATGTATTATTTCATAATTTTGATGTCTTGACTATTATTCAACAATGTAGAAAATAGTACAAAATTAAGAAAAACCCTTGAATGAGTAGGTGTGTCCAAACGTCTGACTGGAACTGTAGATACAGAGAGAGAGATAGAGAGAGAGAGAGAGAGAGAGAGAGAGAGAGAGAGATACAGAGAGAGAGAGAGAGAGAGAGAGAGAGAGAGAGAGAGATACGGAGAGAGAGGCTGGCACTCACCTTTGACTATCTGCTTGGCGCAGGTGTTGTACACCTGTTGCTGTGTAGTGTTGGTGGGGAACACCCGGTCAAACACATAAGACTTCCCCTGTGAAGCCAAGACCCACAAGGACACAGAGTCAGTCAATACATCATAACAAACACAGAGACACACACAGCCCTTTACACGGTCTCTGACTCTGGAAGCGTCTCAAATGGAACCCTGTTGGCTTGAAAGTAGTGCTCTATATAGGGAATAGGGTGCCATTTGGGATGCACACAGAGAAAACCACATCCCTGAACACGTTCCCTGATGCTGGAAGCGTCTCAAATGGAAGTCTATTCCCTATATAGTGCACTACTTTCAAGCCATATCCAAAGTAGTGCACTATACATGATACTGTATAGGGTGCAATTTGGGACAAAGACAGACACAGCCCTTGGCACGGTTTGACGCTAAGACTCTATTCAATCCATTCAGCGCTACAGCGTGGTTGAAATGTAAAGACAATGTTCCCTCGTTAGCGGAGATGGTTAACGCTGCATATGTCGACTCAATCGGAAACTTCCTTTACATTTCTATCACGCAATCTGTTATGCTTCAGCGATAGAGCTGTTAGTCAATACATCACCAAATCCACTGTCAACACCACTACTCTGGTCAAAGTGTGTGTGTGTGTGTGTGTGTGTGTGTGTGTGTGTGTGTGTGTGTGTGTGTGTGTGTGTGTGTGTGTGTGTGTGTGTGTGTGTGTGTGTGTGTCTCACTGCAAGGTGTTCCCTGCGATTACCCTTTAAAAAGGTCCACTGGAGCTGTTTGTACCTCAATATTAAATCATTTCTGGGTAACAATTAAGTGCCTTACTGTGACTGTTTTCAATTAAAATGGTCAAAAAGAAACTAAAATAGCTTCTTAGCGAAGAGCGATATCTCAAGCTGTCTGTGAGTGGACTGAGTGGGGAGGGAAAAATGGAAAACGAGTTGTAATCGGCAGAGAGGTTTGGAACTAGGGATGTGGCGATCGGTTATTGTCATGCAAATGAGGGACCGTTTCACGGTAATTGACTGCTAATTAACATACCCACATTTAGCATCATGAGGCCTCATGCAAACCCCTGATTCCCGCCTTTGGACTTCTACATTAAAAAAAGGTAATACATTCAATTAATATACACTATCACAATTTTTATTTATTTAATTTTTTTATTTAATTTATTTTACTTTTATATAACTAGGCAAGTCAGTTAAGAACAAATTCTTATTTACAATGACGGCCTAGGAACAGGGCGCCGCAGGGGCAGAGGACAGATTTTTAACCTCGTCAGCTCGGGGATTTCGATCTTACAACCGGCTAACTGTAAGCCGCCCTGCACAATCAACGAACCAACAGCATCGCCTCGGCCTACATATGTTCTATACCAGACTCATGGAGGTTTCGAGCGTAGCATCAGGTAACCAGTCCATTCAGTATGCATAGTAATACAGTCATCACTGAAAAGCGATTCCTATCATTTTGGAGTATAGACTAGCGGCCAACAGACCACATCTTAAATCTATGTAGTTGTTTTAAAAAAAAATGTTTTTCTGACGTGCGTAATATTCGGTAAAGGTTATTATGCTATGTATTGTATAACGGCACAATCACTATTTTATAATCCGTTTTTTTTTTCTTTCAGGCTTGGGCTCATATATAGGCATCAACTCTAATATGCATATGAGTGTTGTGAATGAATCCTCACCTTAGAAAGCAGCTGTCCATTTCATTGTGTTAGGCTTTGAAATAACATCCACAACAACCATGTTTTTCCACTCAGTTTCAACCTGCTGTTGAACTTCTTTCTTCACATGTATCAATCACAGTGTGGTGAGTTTTAAAAGCATCATACTGTTTTGATGATAAGTGTTTGATGTGATTTTTGATTGTATTTATGTCAGGGTGGTTAGAGGGACAATAGAGCGCTGAGTACCAGGCCATTAGGACCTGACAGTCGTTAGCGAGTTGGGTACTACCATCACCTGTCTAGAGAGCATAAGAGGAGATTAGCGTGACTCAACGGTCACGTGGAATTTGAATCTGAATTTGAATTTGAATCATAATAGAAAATGACTCAAGTAAAAGTACAAATCATTTCACATTCCTTATATTAAACAACCCAGACTGCACTATTTTCTTGTTTAAAAAAAATATATTGATAGCCATGTTTTGCTTGTCAGCACTCTTATTGGCATTGCGTGTGTGTTACTGAGTGTGTTTTATGACTGAGAGTATGTGTCTTTAGTGAATTCCGAGTGTGTATTAAGAGCGTTATTGAGAGCGTGTGTGTTACTGAGTGGCTATAGAGAGTGGTGTTACTGAGTGGCTATAGAGAGTGGTGTTACTGAGTGGCTATAGAGAGTGGTGTTACTGGGTGGCTATAGAGAGTGGTGTTACTGGGTGGCTATAGAGAGTGGTGTTACTGAGTGGCTATAGAGAGTGGTGTTACTGAGTGGCTATAGAGAGTGGTGTTACTGAGTGGCTATAGAGAGTGGTGTTACTGAGTGGCTATAGAGAGTGGTGTTACTGAGTGGCTATAGAGAGTGGTGTTACTGGGTGGCTATAGAGAGTGGTGTTACTGGGTGGCTATAGAGAGTGGTGTTACTGAGTGGCTATAGAGAGTGGTGTTACTGGGTGGCTATAGAGAGTGGTGTTACTGGGTGGCTATAGAGAGTGGTGTTACTGAGTGGCTATAGAGAGTGGTGTTACTGGGTGGCTATAGAGAGTGGTGTTACTGGGTGGCTATAGAGAGTGGTGTTACTGGGTGGCTATAGAGAGTGGTGTTACTGGGTGGCTATAGAGAGTGGTGTTACTGGGTGGCTATAGAGAGTGGTGTTACTGGGTGGCTATAGAGAGTGGTGTTACTGGGTGGCTATAGAGAGTGGTGTTACTGGGTGGCTATAGAGAGTGGTGTTACTGGGTGGCTATAGAGAGTGGTGTTACTGGGTGGCTATAGAGAGTGGTGTTACTGAGTGGCTATAGAGAGTGGTGTTTTGATTAGGTCCAGCTACCAACCGCTAGAGAGGATCACATCACAGGCCAACCCATTAGACTGATGCATATATCATACTGGCTCCAATATGGGAGGAAGAGGAAGGGGGAGATACAGAGAGAGAGAGAGGGGGAGATACAGAGAGAGAGGGTGGAGATATAGAGAGAGAGGGTGGAGATACAGAGAGAGGGTGGAGATACAGAGAGTGAGGGGTGGGGGAGTACAGAGAGAGAGAGAGAAGGGGAGTACAGAGAGAGGAGGGGAGATACAGAGAGAGAGGGGAGATACAGAGAGAGAGGGTGGAGATACAGAGAGAGAGAGAGGGGGAGATACAGAGAGAGAGGGTGGAGATATAGAGAGAGAGGGTGGAGATACAGAGAGAGAGGGGAGATACAGAGAGAGAGGGTGGAGATACAGAGAGAGAGGGTGGAGATACAGAGAGAGAGGGTGGAGATACAGAGAGAGAGGGTGGAGATACAGAGAGAGAGAGACAGGAAGATAGGAAGGGTGAGAGAGTAAATGGTCTCGAAGCAGCAGGCGGAAAGCCAATCTGGTTCCTGATTTAATCAGACCTCAGTGTTTGAGCCAGGGATGGAGGGAGGATTAATGGAGGGATAGAGATTGGAAAGACACTGCAGTGAAAATCTCCATAATGAAACAGACCTCAGACACCAATGTGCCCCCTCCTCTCCTGCTATTAGCCAGCAAAGATTCTCTCAATTCAATTCAAGGCGCTTTATTAGCATGGGAACATATGTTAACATTGCCAAAGCAAGTGAAGAAGATAATACAGTAAACATTACACTCACAGGAGTTCCAAAAGAATAAAGACGTTACAAATGTCACATTATGTATATATTCTCTCTGTCTCCGTCCTCCGTCTCCCTCTCTCTCTCTGTCTGTGTGTGTGTGCATGCTGGGAGTGTTTTGTAGTTGAGTTGAGAGGCCGGATGAAGGGATATGTTCTTACTTATTTTCTTGATTCTATCCTTGGTCTCATCTTTAAATGTTTATTATGGTGGAGAGTTAACACACTGTTAGTTTAGCGGTGAGCGCAGCACGACTCGATCAGTTCTACATGTCCAGGAATCAGAGTAATAGGCTGTTGGGTGCTACCATTCTCCCAGTGGGGTTTTCAGATCACCACATGGCTCGGCTGTCTATTTCACCAGGGCCTCGGCAGGCATCCTATTGGAAGTTTAATGTAAAGCTCTTACAAGATGCCACTTTTTGCTCAGGTTTCCAGACTTTTTGGGAAAGGTGGGGGCAGCAAAGAGAGGAGTATGAGTCTCTGAGTCAATGGTGGGTTGTGAGGAAAGTCCAAATTGGTGTTTTCTGTCAACAGTATACAGCTCTCTCATCCTCAGAGTCTAGGAGAATATTGGGGGAACTAGAGCGTTGTATTAGTGAGATTGAGGTAGAGCTGGTGGGGCAATGTCTGCGGCTGTCTGATGGGCGGGTGACCTCTGTGGTGGGTGAGATGCGGGAGCGGACTGTGGAGTTTTATACTGAGTTGTATAGGGCAGAGCTGTGTGATCCTATGAGTGCTCGGGTTTTGTTTGCAGAACTCCCTAAGCTCTCTCTGGCACAGAGAGATGAAACAAACATTCCCCTGTTGTCCCATGAACTGGCAGAGGCCGTAGCCCGGATGTCCCCAGGCCATGCACTGGGGGGTCGATGGACTCCCAGCGGAGTTTCTACAAATTCTGGGGAATAATTGGACAGGACTTCTTTTGCGTGTTGCGTGAATGCGTCGGGGTAGGAGAGTTGCCGATGAGCTGCTGTCGGGCGGCTCTGACTCTCCTGCCCAAAAAAGGGGACTTGTTCTGTGCGGACTACAAGATATTTGCCAAGGTCCTCGCTAACAGACTGAAGTCCCATCTGGACTCTTTGTTCTTAAATCAGGGACATGTTGGACTTGTCGAGAGTTTCTAATGTGAACTTTGGACTAGTCTCTTTAGAGCAAGAGAAGGCTTTGATAGAGCTTTGATATCTGTTTAATGTGATGTCTGTTTTGGGGTTTGGGGAAAGGTTTTTGACCTGTGTGAAGCTGTTGTATGCTGGGGCGTCATGTATGGTCAAGGGAGGAGGGGGGCTCAGTAGGCCAGTCTGGGTGAGACGGGGAATTAGACAAGGATGCCCTCTATCAGGGCAGTTATATACACTAGCCATTGAGCCTTTTTTGGGCCTGCTAAGCAGGAGACTGCAGGGAGTGTGCTGGACAGGTATGGGTGTGTTGACAGGAATAGCAGCGTCAGCATATGCAGATGACACTTCTGTGATGGTCAGGGATGGGCAGGATATGCAGGCACTAGAGAATAGTCTGAAGGTGTACGAGGGAGCTTCATCAGCTAAGGTAAACTGGGGCAAGAGCAAAGCTCTGTTATGTGGGGCATGGAGGGATAGGGCCCCCCCTTTGCTTCCAGGGGGTTTGCAGTGGGGTTGTGAAGGGCTTAACATTTTGGGGGTGTACCTGGGCTCGGAGAGGTGTGTCAGGAAGAACTGGGAGGGGCTGTCACAGGCAGTGGTGTCAAGACTGGCCAGGTGGAGGTGGCTCCTGTTCCTAGTGTCATATAGAGGGAGGGTGCTGATAATCAACAACCTGGTGGCATCTTCCCTGTGGCATAAACTGGCTGTCCTCAACCCCCCCGCCGGTCTGCTCGCAGACATGCAACACAAGCTGGTGGATTTTTTCTGGTCGAGCCATCACTGGCTGAGGGTGGCAGTATTGTACATGTCCGTCCACGAAGGAGGACAGGGCCTGGTGGAACTGGGGAGCTGGATGGCTGCTTTCCGGCTAAAGGCGGTGCAGAGACTGCTGTACCCTACTGAGCTGGCTGGCGAATTAGGGTTGGACCGGCAGATGTTCCTCATGAAGCTGGAGAGGATGAGTACAGCAGGTCTCTCTGATTTTTACTCTGCGGTGCTGAGGGCCTGGTAGCTGCTAAGGGCAATACGAGATGGGGTTGTGGAGCCTGGGCTGTGGGTGTGGGAGGAGTCTATCTTCCACAATCCAGCCATCCTTTTGAGATTGGTTAAATCGGCCACCCTGTAGAAGCGATTGATGGCAGCAGGTTTACAAAGGCTGGGTGACCTGCGGATGTTGGGGGAGGAGGGGTGGAAAACCCCGGAAGTCCTGGCACATCAATGGCAGGGGGTATGTGGGGTGGAGAGTATGGTGGGTTTTAGATGGAGGGGGCTCTACAAACCCCCAGTACCAGAGGTCAGAGGACCTCCAGTGGAGGGTTCTACATGGAGCCCTGGCCACTAACAGCTGGTTGGTACGGGTTGAACCGGTAGTCGGACAGCGGTGTCCTTTCTGTGACAGAAGTGAAACTGTGCATCTTGTTTTCTGTGTGCGCCAGGTTAAGGCCATTAATGTCTCTGTTGGAATGTCTGTGTGAGAGGTTGTGGGTGGAGTTTACTGTCGGGATGTTTATAATGGGGAACAGGTATTTGAGTAAGGAAAAAGCCACATGTGTGTTGTTGGCTATTTGCCTAACAAGGAGGAACAGGGTCAAAGGTGGAGGGATAACAGACCCATTACTATTATTTAATGGGATGACCTCTCCTCTCCTCTCCTCTCCTCTCCTTTGCTCTTATTTTCTCTCCTCTAATCTATTTGTGTGTTAGACTGGTTTCACTGGTTAGACTAGTTAGACTGGTTATGATGGTTAGACTGGTTATGATGGTTAGACTAGTAACGATGGTTAGACTGGTTAGACTGGTTTCACTGGTTAGACTAGTTAGACTGGTTATGATGGTTAGACTGGTTTCGCTGGTTGGACTAGTTAGACTGGTTATGATGGTTAGACTGGTTTTGCTGGTTGGACTAGTTAGACTGGTTATGATGGTTAGACTGGTTTCGCTGGTTAGACTGGTTGGACTGGTTATGATGGTTAGACTGGTTAGACTGGTTATGATGGTTAGACTGGTTATGATGGTTAGACTAGTTAGACTGGTTTAGCTGGTTAGACTAGTTAGACTGGTTATGATGGTTAGACTAGTTAGACTGGTTTAGCTGGTTAGACTAGTTAGACAGGTTTAGCTGGTTAGACTAGTTAGACTGGTTTCGCTGGTTAGACTAGTTAGACTGGTTATGATGGTTAGACTAGTTAGACTGGTTTAGCTGGTTAGACTAGTTAGACAGGTTTAGCTGGTTAGACTGGTTACACTGGTTTCGCTGGTTAGACTAGTTAGACTGGTTTCTAGGGAGTTTTTCCTAGGGAGTTTTTCCTAGCCACCGTGCTTCTTTCACATGCATTGCTTGCTGTTTGGGGTTTTAAGCTGGGTTTCTGTACAGCACTTTGAGATATCAGCTGATGTACGAAGGGCTATATAAATCAATTTGATTTGATTTGATTTGGTTATGATGGTTAGACTGGTTATGATGGTTTGACTAGTAATGATGGTTAGACTGGTTAGACTGGTTATGATAGTTAGACTGGTTATGATGGTTAAACTAGAAATTATGGTTAGACTGGTTTTGCTGGTTAGACTGGTTATACTGGTTATGATGGTTAGACTGGTTTCACTGGTTAGACTGGTTTCAGTGGTTAGACTAGTTAGACTGGTTATGATGGTTAGACTGGTTTTGCTGATTGGACTAGTTAGACTGGTTGGACTGGTTATGATGGTTAGACTGGTTAGACTGGTTATGATGGTTAGACTGGTTATGATGGTTAGACTAGTTAGACTGGTTTAGCTGGTTAGACTAGTTAGACTGGTTTCGCTGGTTAGACAAGTTAGACTGGTTATGATGGTTAGACTAGTAATGATGGTTAGACTGGTTAGACTGGTTAGACTGGTTTCACTGGTTAGACTAGTTAGACTGGTTATGATGGTTAGACTGGTTAGACTAGTTAGACTGGTTATGATGGTTAGACTAGTTAGACTGGTTATGATGGTTAGACTGGTTAGACTAGTCAGACTAGTTAGACTGGTTATGATGGTTAGACTGGTTTCGCTGGTTAGACTAGTTAGACTGGTTATGATGGTTAGACTGGTTAGACTAGTCAGACTAGTTAGACTGGTTATGATGGTTAGACTGTTTTTGCTGGTTAGACTAGTTAGACTGGTTATGATGGTTAGACTGGTTTCACTGGTTAGCCTAGTTAAACTGGTTATGATGGTTAGACTGGTTATGATGGTTAGACTAGTTAGACTGGTTATGATGGTTAGACTGGTTATGATGGTTAGACTAGTTAGACTGGTTATGATGGTTAGACTAGTTAGACTGGTTATGATGGTTAGACTGGTTAGACTAGTCAGACTAGTTAGACTGGTTATGATGGTTAGACTGGTTTCGCTGGTTAGACTAGTTAGACTGGTTATGATGGTTAGACAGGTTAGACTGGTTAGACTAGTTAGACTGGTTTCGCTGGTTAGACTGGTTATGATGGTTAGACTAGTTAGACTGGTTATGATGGTTAGACTAGTTAGACTGGTTATGATGGTTAGACTGGTTAGACTAGTCTGACTAGTTAGACTGGTTATGATGGTTAGTCTGTTTTTGCTGGTTAGACTAGTTAGACTGGTTATGATGGTTAGACTGGTTTCGCAGGTTAGCCTAGTTAAACTGGTTATGATGGTTAGACTGGTTATGATGGTTAGACTAGTTAGACTGGTTATGATGGTTAGACTAGTTAGACTGGTTATGATGGTTAGACTAGTTAGACTGGTTATGATGGTTAGACTGGTTAGACTAGTCAGACTAGTTAGACTGGTTATGATGGTTAGACTGGTTTCGCTGGTTAGACTAGTTAGACTGGTTATGATGGTTAGACTGGTTAGACTAGTCAGACTAGTTAGACTGGTTATGATGGTTAGACTGTTTTTGCTGGTTAGACTAGTTAGACTGGTTATGATGGTTAGACTGGTTTCGCTGGTTAGCCTAGTTAAACTGGTTATGATGGTTAGACTGGTTATGATGGTTAGACTAGTTAGACTGGTTATGATGGTTAGACTGGTTATGATGGTTAGACTGGTTATGATGGTTAGACTAGTTAGACTGGTTATGATGGTTAGACTGGTTAGACTAGTCAGACTAGTTAGACTGGTTATGATGGTTAGACTGGTTTCGCTGGTTAGACTAGTTAGACTGGTTATGATGGTTAGACTGTTTTTGCTGGTTAGACTAGTTAGACTGGTTATGATGGTTAGACAGGTTAGACTGGTTAGACTAGTTAGACTGGTTTCGCTGGTTAGACTGGTTATGATGGTTAGACTAGTTAGACTGGTTATGATGGTTAGACTAGTTAGACTGGTTATGATGGTTAGACTGGTTAGACTAGTCAGACTAGTTAGACTGGTTATGATGGTTAGACTGTTTTTGCTGGTTAGACTAGTTAGACTGGTTATGATGGTTAGACTGGTTTCGCTGGTTAGCCTAGTTAAACTGGTTATGATGGTTAGACTGGTTATGATGGTTAGACTAGTTAGACTGGTTATGATGGTTAGACTGGTTATGATGGTTAGACTAGTTAGACTGGTTATGATCGTTAGACTAGTTAGACTGGTTATGATGGTTAGACTGGTTAGACTAGTCAGACTAGTTAGACTGGTTATGATGGTTAGACTGGTTTCGCTGGTTAGACTAGTTAGACTGGTTATGATGGTTAGACTGTTTTTGCTGGTTAGACTAGTTAGACTGGTTATGATGTTTAGACAGGTTAGACTGGTTAGACTAGTTAGACTGGTTTCGCTGGTTAGACTGGTTATGATGGTTAGACTGGTTTCGCTGGTTAGACTAGTTAGACTGGTTATGATGGTTAGACTGGTTATGATGGTTAGACTGGTTTCGCTGGTTAGACTAGTTAGACTGGTTATGATGGTTAGACTCATAAAGCCCCAAAACTATATTTTATGATCTTCACTGAATAATACGTGCTCAGCAGTTTTCTTCTACTCTGGTTCTTCTACTTCTACTCAATCTGCACTCTATTCCTATTGGCCCTGGTCCAAATGGCACTCTATTCCTATTGGCCCTGGTCCAAATGGCACTCTATTCCTATTGGCCTGGTCCAAATGGCACTCTATTCCTATTGGCCCTGGTCCAAATGGCACTCTGTTCCTATTGGCCCTGGTCCAAATGGCACTCTATTCCTATTGGCCCTGGTCCAAATGGCACGCTATTCCTATTGGACCTGGTCCAAATGGCACGCTATTCCTATTGGCCCTGGTCCAAATGTATCTACTGACCCACTGTCTGGCAGACAATATCTACTGACCCACTGTCTGGCAGACAATATCTACTGACCCACTGTCTGGCAGACAATATCTACTGACTCACTGTCTGGCAGACAATATCTACTGACCCACTGTCTGGCAGACAATATCTACTGACCCACTGTCTGGCAGACAATATCTACTGACTCACTGTCTGGCAGACAATATCTACTGACCCACTGTCTGGCAGACAATATCTACTGACCCACTGTCTGGCAGACAATATCTACTGACTCACTGTCTGGCAGACAATATCTACTGACCCACTGTCTGGCAGACAATATCTACTGACCCACTGTCTGGCAGACAATAACTACTGACCCACTGTCTGGCAGACAATATCTACTGACCCACTGTCTGGCAGACAATATCTACTGACTCACTGTCTGGCAGACAATATCTACTGACCCACTGTCTGGCAGACCATATCTACTGACCCACTGTCTGGCAGACAATATCTACTGACTCACTGTCTGGCAGACAATATCTACTGACCCACTGTCTGGCAGACAATATCTACTGACTCACTGTCTGGCAGACAATATCTACTGACCCACTGTCTGGCAGACAATATCTACTGACTCACTGTCTGGCAGACAATATCTACTAACTCACTGTCTGGCAGACAATATCTACTGACCCACTGTCTGGCAGACCATATCTACTGACCCACTGTCTGGCAGACAATATCTACTGACCCACTGTCTGGCAGACAATATCTACTGACCCACTGTCTGGCAGACAATATCTACTGTCCCACTCTGGCAGACCATATCTACTGACCCACTGTCTGGCAGACAATATCTACTGACTCACTGTCTGGCAGACAATATCTACTAACTCACTGTCTGGCAGACAATATCTACTGACCCACTGTCTGGCAGACCATATCTACTGACCCACTGTCTGGCAGACAATATCTACTGACCCACTGTCTGGCAGACAATATCTACTGACCCACTGTCTGGCAGACAATATCTACTGTCCCACTGTCTGGCAGACCATATCTACTGACCCACTGTCTGTAAAAGGACGTTCTGTTAGTTCTGGAAGTATTCTTATGATGTTCAGTTATTAATTTCTACAGAACAGTTTTTAAGTGTCTTAATTACACCGCCGATCAATATCTACCAAGTCACTAGTGTTAATATTTCAGTCATTAATTTCTACAGCAGACATACACAGCATTTAGATATTCTGATTTCGTGTCATGGCCTAGTTGAATAAGTAATAGACTGGGGTTTTCTGTCAACTCAAATGGGTTTCTAATAACTGAAATGGTTTTTCAACTGTCCCAATTACACCACCGGGCCGGCCAGGTGAAAACTGCAAACAAGATTTCTCCATCATGTCGGATTACTGTTGGGCCCCGTCCCAAATGAAGTGTTCCACACAAACAAAATGCTCCAGTGAGCAGAACAACTGAAAACGTGATGCAACCTTCACCAGGGTCTTTTGAATGAAATTGAATCAAACATATTAGCATTACTTTGCAAAGCCGTGTATTATCAAACACATTCCTATTGCTTTGCAAATCCATTTGTTATTCAGATCTGCCTCCTTAAGAAGCTAATCTGCTGCTTTTTCTGTTCATTTCTACTCTGTTCTGTTCTGCTGCAGAAACCTGATAGTGTGTGTGTGTGTGTGTGTGTGTGTGTGTGTGTGTGTGTGTGTGTGTGTGTGTGTGTGTGTGTGTGTGTGTGTGTGTGTGTGTGTGTGTGTGTGTGTGTGTGTGTTGCATGTGAAACACAGCAGGCCAAGGCCTCCCTTCCTTCCTTCAACAGCCTACAATCTGTTTTCTGCCTGAGAGAGGGGGAGAGGGGGAGAGGTGGCTAGAGGAGAGACAAATAGAGGGGTGGTGAAGGAGGAGGAGATGGAACAGAAGAGAAGCAAAGAGAAAGAGGAGGAGAGAGTGAGAGACAGATTAGATGAAGAGAGACAGAATGGAGGTAGGGAGAGAGAGGGGGAATGAGAGAGAGAGAGAGAGAGAGATGGGAGGGAAAGAGAAAGTTAGTGAGGGGGGAGTAAGAGAGAGAAGGGGGAGATACAGAGAGAGAAAGAAGGGGAGAGATAGAGAGGGGGAGATATACAGAGAGAGAGGGGGAGATATAGGGAGAGAGAAGGGGAGATATACAGAGACAGAGAGAGAGAACGGGAGATAGAGAGAGAGAGAGAGAGAGAGAGAAGGGGAGGAGAGAGAGAGAGAAGGGGAGAAAGAGAGAGAGAGAGAGAGAAGGGGAGAAAGAGAGAGAGGGGGAGAAAGAGAGAGAGAGAAGGGGAGAAAGAGAGAGAGAGAAGGGGAGAAAGAGAAGGGGAGAAAGAGAGAGAGAAGAGGAGAGAGAGAGAGAGAGAGAGAGAGAGAGAGAGAAGGGGAGAAAGAGAGAGAGGGGGAGAAAGAGAGAGAGAAGGGGAGAAAGAGAGAGAGAAGGGGAGAAAGAGAAGGGGAGAAAGAGAGAGAGAGAGAGAGAGAGAGAAGAGGAGAGAGAGAGAAGAGGAGAGAGAGAGAGAGAACGAGAGAGAGAGAGAGAGAGAGAGAACGAGAGACAGCAGCTGAATGTAAACGGAGGTCTGGGAGGGAGACATGCTGTAATGGGCTGGGCCCTGCAGACCATCACAGCTTTGCTCTCTAACCAGCCACAAGCCTAGGTGTGTGTGTGTGTGTGTGTGTGTGTGTGTGTGTGTCTGTGTGTGTGTGTGTGTGTGTGTGTGTGTGTGGTGGGTGGCATAACCAGTGCAGCTGCTATAGAGATTCTCTGTAGCTCTCTCTGAGTTCATTTTCACACTCTACTAGACTCCCTCATCTCCTGCTTCTCTCTCTTTCCATGTCACCGCATCGCTAGCTACGTCTGGGGGGTGGGTACATTCTTGTAAATCATAAAAAAACAGATTGATAAATATGAGTTTTAGGGATTTGGTAACTGTCTGTTACCGCATGTGTTTATTGCCTTCCCCTGACTCCCACTAGTCATGGCCTATTTAAAGTACTGAGGGAGGAGGTTGTCTCTCCTCTCTGGGGCATTAAAGACCCTTCACACGGGATTCAGCCTGCTTTCCGGGTTGCTAATCAGGTTTCAGAACCACAGAAAGACAGATAACAACATAATTACACTCCCCATCAACAACAGCAGGCACAATCCTGGAATATATTAAACAAATGAATCTACATTTAGAAAATACAGGACAGAACATCTGAATAATCTCTCTCTCTCTCTCTCTCTCTCTCTCTCATTCAATTCAATTCAATTCAATTCAATTTGCTTTATTGGCATGACATAACGATGTACATATTGCCAAAGCTCATTTTGGATATTTACATATATGAAAAAAAATGAGAATCAAAATTGCCAACGGGACACCCACCCACCCCTTCTCTCTCTCTCTCTCTCTCTCTCTCTCTCTCTCTCTCTCTCTCTCTCTCTCTCTGTCCCATCCACCCACCCCTTCTCTCTCCCTCTCTCTCTCTCTCTCCCACCCCCTTCTCTCTCTCTCTCTCTCTCTCTCCCACCCACCCCTTCTCTCTCTCTCTCTCTCCCACCCACCCCTTCTCTCTCTCTCTCTCCCACCCACCACATTTCTCTCTCTCTCTCTCTCTCTCTCTCTCGCTCTCTCCCACCCACCCACCCACCCCTTCTCCCTCTCTCTCTCTCTCTCTCTCTCTCTCTCTGTCAATTCAATTTGCTTTATTGGCATGACGTAGCAATGTACATGATGTAACGTTTACATATCGCTATCGCATAAATAATATATTTTTTCTGGAGCACTGGATCACCCTGCATTATTCATTAAGGGGATGTGAGTGAAAGAACGAGAGAACAAGAGGAGAGAAAGAGAGAAAGTGAGAAAGAGAGAACGAGAGAGTGAAGAGCGAAAGTGCAGAGGGATGGAAAGGTTCTCTTTGTTCCTCAATTGATTTTCACAGCTGGAGAGTCAAGAGAGGAGAGACAGGAGAGGAGAGGAAAGAAGAGAGCGAGGAGAGAAGAGAGCGATGAGAGGAGAGGAGAGGGCGAGGAGAGGAGAGGAGAGGAGAGGAGAGGAGAGGAGAGGAGAGGAGAGGAGAGGAGAGGAGAGGAGAGGAGAGGAGAGGAGAGGAGAGGAGAGGAGAGGAGAGGGATAGAGAGAGAGAGAGAGAGAGAGAGAGGAGTCAGGATAGCTCAGGAGAAGAACATTCCCCTTTGTTCTTTCTGCTCTGCCGAGAGAGGAGAGTGGGCTAGAGAGAGGGACAGTGGGCTTCCAGAGGCAGTTTGGAACTCTGTAGTGAGTGTTGCAACCGAGGACAGACGATTTTTATGCTCTACGCGCTTCAGCACTCGGCTGTCCAGTCATGTGAGCTTGTGTGGCCTACCACTTCGCAGCTGAGCTGTTGTTGCTCCTAGATGTTTCCACTTCACAATAACAGCACTCACAGTTGAATGGGGAAGCTCTAGCAGGGCATACGTTTGGCGAACTGACTCGTTGGAAAGGTGGCATCCTATGACAGTAGGGCTCTTCAGTAAGGCCATTCTACTGTCAATGTTTGTCTATGGAGATTGCATGGCTGTGTGCTCGATTTTATACACTTGTCAGCAACTGGTGTAGCTTAAATAACCAAATGTACTAATTGCAATGGGTGTCCAAATACTTCTGTATATATAGTGTGCATAACATATAGGATAAAGATAAAGGCAACAGGATTACAAATAGTAATAACATGTGATAAGTCAAAAACATTAGTGCCCAAAGGGTCAATGGACTAAATAGTTAACCAATAACAGTCTTATGGCCTGGGGGTAGAAGATGCTCAGGGTCCTGCTGGTTCCAAACTTGGTGCATCGGTACCACTTGCCGTGCGGTAGCAGAGAATAGTCTATGACTTGGGTGGCTGGAGTCTTTGACAATTTTTAGAGCCTTTATCTGACAACCGCCTGGCATAGAGGTCCTGAATGGCAGGGAGCTCAGGCCCAGTGATGTATTGGGACCTACACACTACCCTCTGTAGCGCCTTGAGGTCGGATGCCAAGCAGTGGTGATGCTGCCAGTCCAGATGCTCTCAATGGTGCAGCTGTAGAACCTTGTGAGGATCTGAGGACCCATGCCGAATCTTTTCAGTCTCCTGATGGGGAAGAGGCGTTGTCGTGCCCTCTTCACAACTGTGTTGGTGTGTGTGGACCATGATAATTCCTTAGTGATGTGGACACCGAGGAACTTGAAGCTCTCGACCTGCTCCACTACAGCCCCACCCCATCAATGTGGATGGGGGTGTGCTCAGCCCTCCATTTCCTGTAGACCACGATCAGTTCCTTTGTCTTGCTCACATTGAGGGAGAGGTTGTTGTCCCGGCACCACACTGCCAGGTCTCTGACCTCCTCCCTATAGGCTGTCTCATCGTTGTTTATGATCAGGCTTACCACCATTGTGTCGTTGGCAAACTTAATGACGGTGTTGGAGTTATGCGCATCCACTCCATCGTGGGTGAGCTTGGAGGGCACTACGGTGTTCAACGCTGAGCTGTAGTCAATGAACAGCATTATCACATAGCTGTTCCTTTTGTACAGATGGGAAAGGGCAGTATGGAGTGCAATAGAGACTGCGTCATCTGTGGATGTATTGCGGACGTATGCGAATTGGATTGGATCCGGGGTGTCTGGGATTATGTTTTTTTATGTGAGCCATGACTTTCAAAGCATGTCGTGGCTACAGATGAGTTCTATGGGGCGATAGTCATTTAGACAGGTTACCTTGGCGTTCTTGGGCACAGGGACTATGGTGGTCTGCTGGGTTTCCCTTTGTAATCTGTGATAGTTTGCAAGCCCTGCCAAATCAGAGCATCAGAGCCGGTGTAGCAGGATTCGATCTTGTTCTTGTATTGACGTTTTGCCTGTTTGATGGTTCGTTGGAGGGCATAGCGGGATTTCTTATAAGTGTCCGGATTAGTGTCTCCTTGAAAGTGGCAGCTCTAGCCTTTAGCTCAGTAAGGATGTTGTCTGTAATCCATGGCGTCTGGTGGTGATATGTAAATACAGTCACTGTGGGGACGACGTCATTGATGCACTTATTAATGAAGCCGGTGACTGATGTGGTAAACTCCTCAATGCCATCGGATGAATCCCAGAACATGTTCCTGTCTGTGCTAGCGAAACAGTCCTGTATCTTAGCATCTGCTTCATCGGACCACTTCCGTACTGAGCTGGTACTTCCTGTTTGAGTTTTTGCTTTTAAGCAGAAATCGGGAGGGTAGAGGTATGGTCAGATTTGCCAAATGGAGGGCAAGGGAGAGTTTTGTATGTGTCTCTGTGTAGAGATGATCAAGAATTGTTTTGCCACTAGTTGCACAAGTGACAAGCTGGTATAAATTAGGTCAAACGGATTTCAGTTTTCCTGCATTAAAGTCCCCGGCCACTAGGAGCGCCGCTTCTGGATGAACATTTTCTTGTTTGCTAATGACCTTATACTGCTCGTTGAGTGCGGTCTTAGTGCCAGCATCGGTTTGTGGTGGTAAATAGACAGCTACGAAATGAAAACTCTCTTGGTTAATAGTACGGTCTACAGCTTATCATGAGGTACTCTAACTCAGGCGAGCAGAGCATCGAGACTTCCTTAATATTAGAGATCACGCACCAGCTGTTGTTAACAAAGAGACACACACACCCTCCCCTGAGCTTCCCCGACGCCACATTTCTGTCCTGATGATGCATAGAAAAAACAGCTAGATTTATATTTACCATGTCCTTGTTTCACCACGACTCTGGGAAACATAGGATATTACAGGTAGAAGCGATTTCTCCACTCTCCGATGTTGTCCCGTCAGGTATCTCGAATGCCAGAGTCTCCTCCACGTCTCCTCCTTCTTGTCACGAATCCCTCCAGGAACTTTCATTACGCACATCTGGCCCCTATTCCCATTGATTAGTAATTGTATAAGTGTGCCTTTTGTTCACCAATGTCCTGTCTATTATTGTTACATTGTCCGTTGGAGTACCTGTGTGAGTACCTGTGCTGTGTGGTTTGGCTTTTATGTCATTGTGGATTGCGCAGATGATTACGGGTCTCGTCCCGTGTGTATTTATTCGAGGTACTCCTCGCTCTTTTGTTTGGGTTTCTACCCTGTGTTTTTGTTACGTGTTTGTTTGGTCTTCATCCCCGTGCATTTACACGGCACACCGTAATTTGGGCTGAATAAAAAAAAACGATTACGCATTCCTGCGCCTGTCTCCCGAATCTCTTCATGCTAACGTGACACTTCTTTCTTTAAGTGTCGGGGATTCGGGGATAATCAATATCTCTTTCACCTCCAACTCATTGTAGTAGACGTCCTTGTCCAAATGGAGGTTATTTATAGCTGGTCTGATGTCCAGAAGCTCTTTTCGGTCATAGGAAATGATGGCAGAAACATTATTTACAGTGGCAAGAAAAAGTATGTGAACCCTTTGGAATTACCTGGATTTCTGCATAAATTGGTCATAAAATTTGATCTGATCTTCATCTAGGTCACAACAACAGACAAACACAGTGTGTTTAAACTAATAACACCCACATTATTGTATTTTTCTTGTCTATATTTAATACATAATTTAAAAATTCACAGTGTAGGTTGGAAAAAGTATGTGAACCCCTAGGCTAATGACTTCTCCAAGTCAGAAGTCAGCTAACCTGGAGTCCAATCAATCAGACGAGATTGGTTAGAGCTGCCCTGCACTATAAAAAAACACACAAAATTTGAGTTTGCTATTCACAAGAAGCATTTCCTGATGTGAACCATGCCTCAAACAAAAGAGATCTCAGAAGACCTAAAATGACAAATTGTTGACTTGTATCTTGAATTGAATTGTATCTCTAAAAGCTTTGATGTTCATCAGTCCACAGTAAGACAACTTGTCTATAAATGGAGAAAGTTCAGCACTGTTGCTACTCTCCCTAGGAGTGGCCGTCCTGCAAAGATGACTGCAAGATCACAGCGCAGAATGCTCAATGAGGTTAATAAGAATCCCAGAGTGTCAGCTAAAGACTAACAGAAATCTCTGGAACATTTTAACATCTCTGACGAGGCTAAGATACATAAAACACTAAACAAGAATGGTGTTCATGGGAGAACACTATGGAAGAAGCCACTGCTGTCCCCAAAAAAAGTTTGCAAAAGAGCACCTGGATGTCCCACAGCGCTACAGGCAAAATATTCTGTGGACAGATGAAACTAATGTTGTGTTTT
Organism: Salmo salar; assembly: GCF_965601325.2. Classification (NCBI taxonomy): domain Eukaryota; kingdom Metazoa; phylum Chordata; class Actinopteri; order Salmoniformes; family Salmonidae; genus Salmo; species Salmo salar. The sequence goes on along the minus strand of NC_138302.1, from coordinate 96,679,077 downwards.
TGAAAGGAACACACACAACACTATGTGTGGAGAAAAAAAGTCACAGCACACCAGCATCAGAACCTCATCCCAACTGTAAAGTATGGTGGAGGGAGCATCATGTTTTGGGGCTGCTTTGCTGCCTCATGGCCTGGACAGCTTGCTATCATCGACAGAAAAATTAATTCCCATGTTTATCAAGACATTTTGCAGGAGAATGTAAGACTATATGTCCACCAGTTGGAGCTCAACAGAAGTTGGGTGATGCAACAGGACAACAACCCAAAACACAGAAGTAAATCAACAACAGAATGGCTTCAACAGAAGAAAATACACCTTCCTGGGGTAGCCCAGTCAGAGTCCTGACCTCAACCCGATTGAGATGCCGTGGCATGACCTCAAGAGAGCAGTTCACACCAGACATTTGAAAAGAGGAAGGGTCCAAAATTCCTCCTGACTGTTGTGCAGGTCTGATCCACAACTACAGAAAACGTTTGGTTGAGGTTATTGCTGCCAAAGGAGGGTCAACCAGTTATTACATCCAAGGGTTCACATACTTGTCCCACCCTGCACTGTGAATGTTTACACGGTGTGTTCAATAAAGACATGAAAACGTATTATTGTTTGTGTGTTATTAGTTTAAGCAGACTGTGTTTGTCTATTTTTGTGGCCTAGATGAAGATCAGATCAAATTTATGACCAATTTATGCAGAAATTCAGGTAATTCCAAAGGGTTCACATACTTTTTCTTGCCACTGTACATAAAAAGTTAAAATCAGTGCAAAATAATACATTAATACATTAAATAGCACAACTGGTCAGGCGAAGGTACAACAGCCGTTATTCCCTCCAGCGCCATTTTCCCTCATTTTCTGTCTGTTCAAAGCCCTGATAGAGCTGTGACTTCACATCTCTGACAGAAAAACAGACAGCCACGTCAGATCAGATATGATGGAAGTGCTTTCATATCAACCCGACACTTCCGTGTCGCTCAGTCTTCCGATGATGTGCACATTGACACGAATGGGTTTAGCCTGTGGACTTAGCAAGCTGACACACACTACAGCCGACACACACGACTACACAGACACATCAACGTTAACTCTGAAAATGAGTTAAATTCACTTGAATTACATAAATTAAAATAAATTAAATCAACCACAAGCTTCAGGGAGAGAGCTTAATTTGAACTCCTCAAACTAAAATGCTGTGTCCTGATTTTCCACCCTTCTTCTAAAGTGTTCACTTGCACAGTTACTCTCATGGCTTTAAAAGCAGTGTAGAGAATTAGGACACATCCAGAGACCCTAGATACTGGCCCCTAGCAACAGACCCTAGCTACTGGCCCCTAGCAACAGACCCTAGCTACTGGCCCCTAGCTTCTTTCCCTCTTCAGTCTGGAAGGGAATAAGAAATGTCTCTCACGGTTTATACTACCTAACCGACCCACTTAACACTTCAACCCTGCTTTCACATTCAATACATTGGATTCTTCTCTGCACTGACAACCACGGTCTCCCCAAATCTGTCACTCCCAGCCGTCTGCTACGGCTGCCACCTGACCAGCCAGTCTCTCTGGCTCAACTGCTTAAAACCCTGACTGTCATCTCCTCGTCTCCTCCTCTTCATCTGTCCTGATTGGAGAAGACTTGAAAGGTGAAAACAATATGGTGATCAGTTTCTTTCACCTGGTCTGTTCTTACAGATCGACTCCAGGCGACCAGGTGATGAAGGGAGACGAGGAGAAGGGGGCAGATGTTGAGGCTGTATCCCAAATGGCATCCTATTCCCTGTATAGTGCACTACTTTTGGACCAGAGAGCTCTATGGGTCCTGGTCAAATAGCATACAATTTGAGATGCAGACAGAGAGCATATGGCAACCCTCTCCCTCTTCAGAGTCAGACTGAGAGAAATGGATCAAGCACACAGTAGCCAGTGATTACTGTTTACCAATATGCTGTTAACAATTAGCTCCAAGCCTAATGTATTGACCTAATGGGACTCCACCTCAGTCTGTGAATTCACTGGTACTTTATTGGCTAGAGAGAGACAGATCCAACCTAGCCAATCGCTTGGCTAGAAATCCAAGCCCCTCTGTAATGGATCATACACAATTACGGCCCAGACGTTTTTATCTCAATATTAAATCATTTCTCGGTAACAATTAAAGGTAGACTCAGCGATATGAAGGTGGATGCAGAAAGTAAATAGCATGGTGGGTCAATTTCTACAACAACTAAGAACGTTGAAGCGTGAAGCTCAACTCCTCTGCTGTTTTGCTGCCCTGGCTACCACTCTGTGAACAGCATGAAACGAACCCGCACACATGCACAGACACTGTGTGAGAGCAAAGTGTTGCATCTCACTCATCTGAATATCTGCGATGGCTGCTCGTGGCAATATCATTTCGCTAAGTGTACCTTTAAGTACCTTACTGTTCTTTTTTTGGGGGGGGTAAAATAAAAAAAACTTTGCATCTTAGCAAAGATTAATTTCTCAATAAATGATTTTGATATGACTGTCTGGGAGTGGTCCGAGTGAGGGGCCTAATTGGACGAGCCTAATGAAATCTAGCTGTTACTGGCAGACATGTTTCAAGCTCTCTTTGTTATTGATCTATTAACTTATACCGCCTGGTGATGTCACCTGGGAGATATTTCAGGAGGTCTTTTCAAGCAGCTCTTACACTAAAAGGGTGTTATAATAATTTTCACAATTTCACAGTATTATTCCAACCTCATAGTGTGGAAATATATATAAAACATAATAAAATCTCGTTTTTGACTACACTGGGCCTTTATTAACTTAACACTGAAACAATATAACACTGAATTGGAGCAATCTTCATTTTGAATTCCAAGCTACGTCAATACAGATTGCAACAGGAAATGGCTCTCTAACAGCCATAGCTACAGATGGGATGGGCTACAGATGAAATGCATGGAGAGACAAAACCTATATGAGAAGCTGTCAAGCTTTATCATATTATTAGTGACTACAGTACATATGATGGTTGATCGTTAAATCATGCCATAACCAGATAATTAGCATAATCCATGTACTATAATCACCCTAGTGTGTGTGTGTGTGCGTGCGTGCGTGCGTGCGTGCCGTGTGCGCGTGCGTGCGTGTGTGCGTGCGTGTGTGTGTGTGTGTGCGTGCGTGTGTGCGGGCCATAATCACCCCATATACTACCAGTAGTTCTATTTCAACATGAATATGCTAATGTCGACAGCTAAATGTGCTGTAACAGAAGGTGGTCTGTCGTTAAATATTACAGCTCTAGTGGATGAAAACACAGCTACACTGTCGTAAAGGAATGACGGCGGCAGAGAAAACTCATTTCAAAAAAATGAAACGGAGAAACGCATGTACTTAAGAGGTGGTTATGGAATTAACTGAACCAGAGATTGAGGGAATGAGAAAACGGAGGAGGAGAGAGGGAGGGAAGAGAGAAGGAGGAGAGAGAGAGGGAGCGGGGGAAGAGAGGAGGAGAGAGGGAGGGAGGGATAGAAAGGAGAAGGAGAGAGGGAGCGGGGGATGAGAGGAGGAGGAGGAGAGGTGGTGGAAAGAGGAACAGAGAGAAATAGGCTACTTTGTCGTTGCCAAGAAGCTAAGCATCTCATGAGTCATCTCCTACATTAGGATAGAAACATAATTTCATTCAACCTGCAAATCGAGATCTCCCACTTAAAATTTGGTAAAGGATTTGCTTATTAGGCTAGAGAAAAATCAATAATGAGGAGAGAGAGAGAGAGAGAGAGAGAGAGAGAGAGAGGGGAGGGGTAGAGAGAAGGAGAGATGGTTAAAAAGAGAGAGAATGCTACTGCATTGTTGTTGCCAAGAAGCTAAGCATCTCAAGAGTCATCTCAAACATTAAGACAGACACAGAGTGATTGAATTCAGCCCGCAGATATGTATCTCCCACTATGTGATTTGCTTATTAGACAAGGACAAAACAGGGGAGAGAGAGAGGGATAGAGAGGAGGAGGAGGAGGAGAGAGAGAGGAAGGGAGGGATAGAGAGGATGAGGAGGAGGAGGACAGAGGGAGGGAGGGAGGGAGGGAGGGAGGGAGGGAGGAGGGAGGGAGGGAGGGAGGGAGGGAGGGAGGGAGGGAGGGAGGGAGGGAGGGAGGGAGGGAGGGAGGGAGGGAGGGATAGGGATAGGGATAGGGAGGAGGAGGAGAGAGGGAGGGACGGATAGAGAGGAGGAGGGAGGGAGGGAGGGATAGGGAGGAGGAGGAGGAGGAGGAGGAGGAGAGGAGAGAGGGAGGGATGATAGAGAGGAGGAGGAGGAGAGAGGGAGGGAGGGATAGAGAGGAGGAGGAGGGGGATAGAGAGGAGAGAGGGAGGTATAGAGAGGACGAGGAGAGAGAGAGAGAGAGAGAGAGGGAGGGAGAGAGGGATAGGGAGGAGGAGGAGAGAGAGAGAGGGATAGGGAGGAGGAGGAGAGAAAGAGGGAGGGAGGGACAGAGAGGAGGAAGAGAGGTGGTAAAGAGAGAGAGCGCTATGTAACTCAGAAGTGATTTCAAACATTGAGACAGAAAGAGTGATTAAATTTCACCTGCAGATATTCATCTGAGTCATCTTCCACTATCAGTTCAATGCTAAATGATTTTATTTTTAGGCAGATGGAAAATCAAATCAAGAAGGAAAAGAGCAAAGATGCTGTGGAGGCTGGTGGGAGGAGTTATAGGAGTACTTGCTCATTGTAATGTCTGGAATGGAATCAATGGAATGGTACCAAACACATCAAATACATGGAAAGAACGTGTTTGACTCCATTCCACTGATTCAATCCCAGCCATTACAATGAGCCCATCGAATGTGAGGGAAGAGGGGGAAGTTGAGGGAGAGGGGGAAGTTGGGGGAAGGGGGGGAAGTTGAGGGGGAAGTTGGGGGAAGAGGGGGAAGATGAGGGGAAGGTGAGGGAAGGAGGGGGAAGGTGAGGGAAGAGGGGGAAGGTGAGGGAAGAGGGGGAAGATGAGGGAAGAGGGGGAAGATGAGGGAAGAGGGGGAAGATGAGGGAAGAGGGGGAAGATGAGGGAAGAGGGGGAAGTTGAGGGAGAGGAGGAAGTTGAGGGAGAGGGGGAAGTTGGGAGAAGAGGGGGAAGATGAGGGAAGAGGGGGAAGATGAGGGAAGAGGGGGAAGATGAGGGAAGAGGGGGAAGTTGAGGGAGAGGGGGAAGATGAGGGAAGAGGGGGAAGATGAGGGAAGAGGGGGAAGAGGGGGAAGATGAGGGGGAAGATGAGGGGAGAGGGGGAAAATGAGGGGAGAGGGGGAAGTTGAGGGAGAGGGGGAAGATGAGGGAAGAGGGGGAAGTTGAGGGAAGAGGGGGAAGTTGAGGGAGAGGAGGAAGTTGAGGGAGAGGGGGAAGTTGGGAGAAGAGGGGGAAGATGAGGGGAAGGTGAGGGAAGGAGGGGGAAAGGTGAGGGAAGAGGGGGAAGATGAGGGAAGAGGGGGAAGATGGGCATTTGCTAATGATCTAGATTAGGAGTTCTTAATCTGTTTCAACTCGAGAACTAAAATGAGAAATTGACCCAAATCCTCCTCCAACAACCCAAGTCATCCTCCAACAACCCAAATCATCCTCCAACAACCCAAATCATCCTCCAACAACCCAAATCATCCTCCCCTGACCCAAGTCATCCTCCAACAACCCAAATCATCCTTCAACAACCCAAATCATCCTCCAACAACCCAAATCATCCTCCAACAACCCAAATCATCCTCCAACAACCCAAATCATCCTCCAACAACCCAAATCATCCTTCAACAACCCAAATCATCCTCCAACAACCCAAATCATCCTCCAACAACCCAAATCATCCTCCCCTGACCCAAATCATCCTCCAACAACCCAAATCATCCTCCCCTGACCCAAATCAGCCTTCAACAACCCAAATCATCCTCCCCTGACCCAAATCATCCTCCCCTGACCCAAATCATCCTCCAACAACCCAAATCATCCTCCCCTGACCCAAATCATCCTCCAACAACCCAAATCATCCTCCCCTGACCCAAATCATCCTCCCCTGACCCAAATCATCCTCCAACAACCCAAATCATCCTCCCCTGACCCAAATCCTCCTCCAACAACCCAAATCATCCTCCAACAACCCAAATCATCCTCCCCTGACCGAAATCATCCTCCCCTGACCCAAATCATCCTCCAACAACCCAAATCATCCTCCAACAACCCAAATCATCCTTCAACAACCCAAATCATCCTCCAACAACCCAAATCATCCTCCCCTGACCCAAATCATCCTCCAACAACCCAAATCATCCTCCCCTGACCCAAATCAGCCTTCAACAACCCAAATCATCCTCCCCTGACCCAAATCATCCTCCAACAACCCAAATCATCCTCCCCTGACCCAAATCCTCCTCCAACAACCCAAATCATCCTCCCCTGACCCAAATCCTCCTCCAACAACCCAAATCATCCTCCAACAACCCAAATCATCCTCCCCTGACCCAAATCATCCTCCCCTGACCCAAATCATCCTCCAACAACCCAAATCATCCTTCAACAACCCAAATCATCCTCCAACAACCCAAATCATCCTCCAACAACCCAAATCATCCTCCAACAACCCAAATCATCCTTCAACAACCCAAATCATCCTCCAACAACCCAAATCATCCTCCAACAACCCAAATCATCCTCCAACAACCCAAATCATCCTTCAACAACCCAAATCATCCTCCATCAACCCAAATCCCAAATCATCCTCCAACAACCCAAATCATCCTCCCCTGACCCAAATCATCCTCCAACAACCCAAATCATCCTCCCCTGACCCAAATCATCCTTCAACAACCCAAATCATCCTCCCCTGACCCAAATCATCCTCCCCTGACCCAAATCATCCTCCAACAACCCAAATCATCCTCCCCTGACCCAAATCATCCTCCAACAACCCAAATCATCCTCCCCTGACCCAAATCATCCTCCCCTGACCCAAATCATCCTCCAACAACCCAAATCATCCTCCCCTGACCCAAATCATCCTCCCCTGACCCAAATCATTCTAATGAGTAGAATTGCATGAAATTAGTTATACATTTGCTGAATCTTCTCTCCACCCAATTGGCAAAATCAACCGTGACAGAATGGATGTTGATATGTCATAATTAAAAACTATTGGCCCATCTCCTCTCAAGTTAAGTAGCTACTGATGAATAATTAAGCTACGGTCAATGGTCTAGCTCGCTGACATTCAGGGATGCATCAAAAAATGCCACCCTATTCCCTATTTAGTGGACTAATACTACTACACTAGCCTATAGGCTTCTAGTGGAAAGTAGTGCACTACAAAGGGAATAGGATGCACTTTCGGGACGCAACCAAGCTCTATCTGTGGTGTAGCTCGTTGACATTCAGATCAGGCGTTGGCGTTGGCATGCAATAAATTCATATACACATTCTTAAAAAAAAACAACTATTGTGCTGAAGCTGGCAATGGCATCAAATAAATGCACATTCTAAAACGACGAGAGAGAAGATTAATATAGGCTACCACTGAAATATTAACAGCACACAAGCATCTCCGCTACACACACAATAACGTCTGCTAAGTATGTGCATGTGAACAATAACGTCTGCTAAGTATGTGTATGTGACCAATAACATCTGCTAAGTATGTGTATGTGACCAATAACATCTGCTAAGTATGTGTATGTAACCAATAACGTCTGCTAAGTATGTATATGTGACCAATAACATCTGCTAAGTATGTGTATGTGACCAATAACATCTGCTAAGTATGTGTATGTGACCAATAACATCTGCTAAGTATGTGTATGTGACCAATACAATGTGATTTTGTCCCGTGTGGCTCAGTTGGTAGAGCATGGTGTTTGCAACACCAGGGTTGTGGGTTCGATTCCCACGGGGGACCAGTATCAAAAAAACTTTTTTATGAAATGTATGCATTCACTATTGTAAGTCGCTCTGGATAAGAGCGTCTATTAAATGACTAAAATGTAAAAAAAAAAATAATACTTTTTTTGTTGTTGATATTAACATCTCACTTCTATATTTGACCTATTTGTCCAAATAGCCTCAATACTGTATATTGGTTAATCCTTTATACCCTGTAATGCAGCTGACCAGAAGGGTGGGTGGCTCCTCCCACCCTGCAGAGACAGGAAATAGAACATAGATACCTGAAGGCTTTGTGTTTCCCAGACATCGCTGGTGGCATAATTCTGATGCTCTTCTCAAATCTATTCTTGTTCTCTTTAAAGGGGCAATCCGCAGTTGCTACGTCAATTTTTGGACTTATAAATTCATCATATATATACCCATTGATTGTTGAAGAATATAACTTAGAAATACCTTATGAGTTTAGTTCAACTGTCACACTCCATCAGAACCCAAAATATAAACTTGTTTACCTCCAATGTTTGTAAACAAAGTAAATGAACACAAACACTAAATAGCCTCAAAACATGGTTAAAACTATAATTTTAATATCATGGATGGTCAGTCCTTGCATCCATAGTTTTTTCTATGCATTTGAGAGCGGTTACATTTCTCCAGCCATATTCCTCAGCAGAGGGGGGGTTGCGCTTTATTATTGTTACAAAAGCTGATTGCCGCTTTAACTCTATTCTCCCTTTCTTTCATCTCTTCAAGTCTTTTCTTGCAACAATGTGACCCCGAGGTATTGGCCGTGATACAGTACATTACCTGCTCTGCTGCGCTGCGGCCTTGACTGGCTCAGAACTGCTTCAATACAACACAGTGGGAAGCTTTCCGTAGAATTACAAATGGCCATATTACTCCAGTGCTAGCCTCTCTACACTGACTTCCTGTTAAGGCTAGGGCTGATTTCAATGTTTTACTCCTAACCTACAAAGCATTACATGGGCTTGCTGCTACCTATCTTTCCGATTTGGTCCTGCCGAACATACCTACACGTACACTACGGTCACAAGACGCAGGCCTCCTTACCGTCCCTAGAATTTCTAAGCAAACAGCTGGAGGCAGGGCTTTCTCCTATAGAGCTCCATTTTTATGGAAGTGTCTGCCTATCCATGTGAGAGACGCAGACTCGGTCTCAACCATTAAGTCTTTACTGAAGACTCATCTCTTCAGTAGGTCCTATGATTGAGTGTAGTCTGGCCCAGGGGTGTGAAGGTGAACGGAAAGGCACTGGAGCGACGAACCGCCCTTGCTGTCTCTGCCTGGCTGGTTCCCCTCTCTCCACTGGGATTCTCTGCCTCTAACCCTATTACAGGGGCTGAGTCACTGGCTTACTGGTGCTCTTTCATATCGTCCCTAGGAGGGGTGCATCACTTGAGTGAGTTGAGTCACTGACGTGATCTTCCTGTCCGGGTTGGCGCCCCCCTCTGGTTCGTGCTGTGGGGGAGATCTTCGTGGGCCTTGTCTCAGGGTAGTAAGTTGGTGGTTGGAGTTATCCCTCTAGTGGTGTGGGGGCTGTGCTTTGGCAAAGTGGGTGGGGTTATATCCTGCCTATTTGGCCCTGTTCAGGGGTATCGTCGGACAGGGCCACAGTGTCTCCCCGACCCCTCCTGTCTCAGCCTCCAGTATTTATGCTGCAATAGTTTATGTGTTGGGGGGCTAGGGTCAGTCTGTTATATCTGGAGTATTTCTCTTGTCTTATCCGGTGTCCTGTGTGAATTTAAGTGTGCTCCCTCTAATTCTCTCTTTCTCTCTCCCTTTCTCTCTCTTTTCTCCCGGAGGATCTGAGCCATAGGACCATGCCTCAGGACTACCTGGCCTGATGACTCCTTGCTGTCCCCAGTTCACCTGGTCATGCTGCTGCTCCAGTTTCAACTGTTCTGCCTGCGGCTACCCTGAGTAATAACTACCATACCCTGAGTAATAACCACCATACCCTGAGTAATAACTACCATACCCTGAGTAATAACTACTGTACCCTGAGTAATAACTACCATACCCTGAGTAATAACTACCATACCCTGAGTAATAACCAGTCAAGGAGATAGAGAGACTTCCAAGCTCTCAGTAATATAATTATAAATGGAAGGTAGCTGCAACTTATCTACAATACAAGGTCTAGATGTATACATTGGAAATGTTAGTAAATAGTGGATCAGTTATTGGTAATGGTAGTAAATAGTGAATCAGTTTTTGGTAATGTTAGTAAATAGTGAATCAGTTATTGGTAATGTTAGTAAATAGTGAATCGGTTATTGGTAATGTTAGTAAATAGTGAATCAGTTATTGGTAATGTTAGTAAATAGTGAATCAGTTATTGGTAATGTTAGTAAATAGTGAATCAGTTATTGGTAATGTTAGTAAATAGTGAATCAGTTATTGGTAATGGTAGTAAATAGTGAATCAGTTATTGGTAATGTTAGTAAATAGTGAATCAGTTATTGGTAATGGTAGTAAATAGTGAATCAGTTATTGGTAATGTTAGTAGATAGTGAATCAGTTATTGGTAATGGTAGTAAATAGTGAATCAGTTATTGGTAATGTTAGTAAATAGTGAATAAGTTATTGCTGTCTCGTGACAGACTATAAACATACATGACTAACACAACGCGAGTAGCTGTCATGGCCAGCACACGTGAGATTTGGTTCTGGGTCCCTTAAAAGATGAGTTCTTATTTAATGGGCATAGGAATTGTTGTTGAACGACAGGGAGAGTCTATATTCTTGATCTTCCTGACAGTCAAAATGAAAGGAGAAACATATGGATTTTTCAGCAGGCAGGTGACTCAGAGTAAACTATACTGTATAGGAGAAACTGCAGTTTTGAACTATAGAGGTAAGCTGTAGTATGTTTTAATTTACTTTTTAATTTAACCTTTATTTAACTAGGCAAGTCAGTTAAGAACAAATTCTTATTTACAATGACGGCCTACCAAAAGGCAAAAGGCCTCCTGCAGGGACGGGGGCTGGGATTAAAATAAATAAATAAATACAATATAAATATAGGACAAAACACACATCACAACAAGAGAGACAACACAACACACATAAAGAGAGACCTAAGACAACAACATAGCAAGGCAGCAACACATGACAACACAGCATGGTAGCAACACAACATGACAACAACATGGTAGCAACACAACATAACAACAACATGGTAGAAACACAACATAACAACAACATGGTAGAAACACAACATGATAGCAGCACAAAACATGGTACAAACAGTATTGTGCACAGACAACAGCACAAAGGGCAAGAAGGTAGTGACAACAATACATCACAGAAAGCAGCCACAACTGTCAGTAAGAGTGTCCATGATTAAGTCTTTGAATGAAGAGATTGAGATAAAACTGTCCAGTTTGAGTGTTTGTTGCAGCTCGTTCCAGTCGCTAGCTGCAGCGAAATGAAAAGACGAGCGACCCAGAGATGTGTTCGCTTTGGGGACTTTTAACAGAATGTGACTGGCAGAACGGGTGTTGTATGTGGAGGATGAGGGCTGCAGTAGATATCCCAGATAGGGGGGAGTGAGGCCTAAGAGGGTTTTATAAATAGGCATCAACCAGTGGTATTGCGACGGGTATACAGAGATGACCAGTTTACAGAAGAGTATAGAGTGCAGTGATGTGTCCTATAAGGAGCATTGGTGGCAAATCTGATGGCCGAATGGTAAGAACATCTAGTGGCTCGAGAGCACCCTTACCTGCCTATCTATAAATTGTCTCCGTAATCTAGCATGGGTAGGATGGTCATCTGAATCAGGGTTAGTTTGGCAGCTGGGGTGAAAGAGGAGCGATTATGATAGAGGAAACAAAGTCTAGATTTAACTTTAGCCTGCAGCTTTGCTATGTGCTGAGAGAAGGACAGTGCACCGTCTAGCCATACTCCCAAGTACTTGTATGAGGTGACTACCTCAAGCTCTAAACCCTCAGAGGTAGTAATCACACCTGTGGGGAGAGGGACATTCTTCTTACCAAACCACATGAACTTTGTTTTGGAGGTGTTCAGAACAAGGTTAAGGACAGAGAAAGCTTGTTGGACACTAAGAAAGCTTTGTTGTAGAGCATTTAACACAAAATCCAGGGAGGGGCCAGCTGAGTATAAGACTGTATCATCTGCATATAAATGGATGAGAGAGCTTCCTACTGCCTGAGCTATGTTGTTGATGTAAATTGAGAAGAGCGTGGGGCCTAGGGTCGTGCCTTGGGGTACACCCTTGGTGACAGGCAGTGTTTGAGACAGCAGATTTTCTGACTTTATACACTGCACTCTTTGAGAGAGGAAGTTAGCAAACCAGGCCAAAGACCTCTCAGAGACACCAATACTCCTTGGCCGGCCCACAAGAATGGAATGGTCGACCATATCAAAAGCTTTGGCCAAGTCAATAAAAATAGCAGCACAATATTGCTTAGAATCAAGGGCAATGGTGACATCATTGAGGAACTTTAAGGTTGCAGTGACACATCCATAACCTGAGCGGAAACCAGATTGCATTCCAGAGAAAATACTATAGACATCAAGAAAGCCAGTCAGTTGATTATTGACAAGTTTTTCCAACACTTTTGATAAACAGGGCAAAATAGAAATAGGCCTATAACAGTTAGGATCAGCTTGATCTCCCCCTTTAAATAAATGATGAACCGTGGCTGCCTTCCAAGCAATGGGAACCTCCCCAGAAAGGAGAGACAGGTTAAAAAAGGTCAGAGATAGGCTTTGCGATGATAGGGGCTGCAACCTTAAAGAAGAAAGGGTCTAAACCATCTTACCCAGATGTTTTTTCGGGGCCAAGTTTAAGGCGCTCCTTTAGCACCTCAAACTCATTGACTGCCTGCAGGGAGAAACTTTGTAGCAGGGCAGGGGAAAAAGTGGAAGAAACATTGGGGATAGTCGCATTAGAAGGGGTGGGAGATGAGGAAATGTTGGACGGGCAAGGAGGCATTGCTGAGTCAAATGGGAAGCCTCACTTAATGAAGTGGTGATTAAAGAGCTCAGCCATGTGCTTCTTGTCAGTAACAACCACATCATCAACATTAAGGGACATGGGCAGCTGTAAGTAGGAGGGTTTATTCTCCAGGTCTTTAACCATTTTCCAGAACTTCTTGGGGTTAGACCCACAGAGAGAGAACTGCTCCTTAAAGTAACTAACTTTGGCCTTCCAGATAGCCTGAGTGCACTTATTTCTCATCTGCCTGAACGATGGCCAGTCAGCCTGAGTATACGTGTGCCGAGCCTTTCGCCAAATGTAATTCTTGAGGTGGAGTAACTCTGCAAGATCACGGTCGAACCAAGGGCTGAACCTGTATTTAATTCTCATTTTCTTTATGGGGGCGTGTTTGTTAACAATACCACTGAAAATATCAAAAAAGAAGGTCCAAGCGTCTTCGACAGAGGGGATCAAGCTGATTCTATACTAATTTACAGAGGCCAGTTCATGAAGGAAGACTTGCTCATTACATTTTTTTAGCCAGCGTCTATGACAAATCAGGACAGGTTGTTTCACTGAGCAGCCATTACGAACACAGGCTGTAAAACAGTGATCACTAAGGTCATTACAGAAAACACCAGACTGATACCTATCAGGATTATTTGTGAGGATAACTTCAAGGAAAGTAGCATTTTCTGGGTGTTTGGAGTCATACCTTATGGGATTGGTAATAATTAGAGAAAGATTTAGGGAGTCCCAATGCTTTAGGATTTGGTCAGGTGGTTTAAGCATGTCCCAATTTAGGTCACCAAGCCAGTGAATGTGCAGAAAACCCATGCTTTTATGGGAGCAGAAATGAGTGAAGCAGATACCAGAGCACAAGTCAGAATTGAGGCTAGCAACAGTAGATGGGCCAGGGAGTACATGCACATTTCCAGATATCATCAACAGTAATACAATCAAGGCACGGCAGAGGACAGGGAGAGCTCTGCACTGCTGATTTATGACATCTGAATGTGCATCAGATGGCAACAAGATCATATTGTACAGCAATTTCATCTGGTAACATGAAAACAAAGCTGGCTTTAGAATAGGATGGGAGGCCAAAAGTCTGTGTAACCAATAGAGAGTCAGAGTCCCGAGTGTTGGGAACAAACATAATCTGTCCCACGGTTGGGTAAAGAAAGTTCGTAGTCAACAAAGTATACAGGAGTCATGAGGTGAATAGCAAAATAGCTAAATGCAGAAGAAAAAAATTAAATATATAACGACTTGGGGCTAGCCATTGAAAGTTCAGAGTCACTCGCCCCAACAGTATGTGAGTGCTGGAGGCGAGTGAAAGCTCAGGAGAGAGGGGGGAGGGTGGTGGGGGTACCTGTACCAGACAGGGGGAGACAGGCCAGGGCAGACGGTGAACAGAGAGGGGGAGTGTGGTGGGGGTACCTGTACCAGACAGGGGGAGACAGGCCAGGGCAGACGGTGAACAGAGAGGGGTGAATGTGGTGGGGGTACCTGTACCAGACAGGGGGAGACAGGCCAAGGCAGACGGTGAACAGAGAGGGGTGAGGGTGGTACCTGTACCAGACAGGGGGAGACAGGCCAGGGCAGACGGTGAACAGAGAGGGGGGAGTGTGGTGGGGGTACCTGTACCAGACAGGGGAAGACAGGCCAGGGCAGACGGTGAACAGAGAGGGGTGAATGTGGTGGGGGTACCTGTACCAGACAGGGGGAGACAGGCCAGGGCAGACGGGGAACAGAGAGGGGTGAGTGTGGTGGGGGTACCTGTACCAGACAGGGGGAGACAGGCCAAGGCAGACGGTGAACAGAGAGGGGTGAGTGTGGTGGAGGTACCTGTACCAGACAGGGGGAGACAGGCCAGGGCAGACGGTGAACAGAGAGGGGGAGTGTGGTGGGGGTACCTGTACCAGACAGGGGGAGACAGGCCAAGGCAGACGGTGAACAGAGAGGGGTGAGGGTGGTACCTGTACCAGACAGGGGGAGACAGGCCAGGGCAGACGATGAACAGAGAGGGGTGAGGGTGGTGGGGGTACCTGTACCAGACAGGGGGAGACAGGCCAAGGCAGACGGTGAACAGAGAGGGGTGAATGTGGTGGGGGTACCTGTACCAGACAGGGGGAGACAGGCCAGGGCAGACGGTGAACAGAGAGGGGTGAATGTGGTGGGGGTACCTGTACCAGACAGGGGGAGACAGGCCAGGGCAGACGGTGAACAGAGAGGGGTGAATGTTGTGGGGGTACCTGTACCAGACAGGGGGAGACAGGCCAAGGCAGACGGTGAACAGAGAGGGGTGAATGTGGTGGGGGTACCTGTACCAGACAGGGGGAGACAGGCCAAGGCAGACGGTGAACAGAGAGGGGTGAATGTGGTGGGGGTACCTGTACCAGACAGGGGGAGACAGGCCAGGGCAGACGGTGAACAGAGAGGGGTGAATGTGGTGGGGGTACCTGTACCAGACAGGGGGAGACAGGCCAGGGCAGACGGTGAACAGAGAGGGGTGAGGGTGGTGGGGGTACCTGTACCAGACAGGGGGAGACAGGCCAGGGCAGACGGTGAACAGAGAGGGGGGAGGGTGGTGGGGGTACCTGTACCAGACGGGGAGACAGGCCAAGGCAGACGGTGAACAGAGAGGGGTGAGGGTGGTGGGGGTAACTGTACCAGACGGGGAGACAGGCCAGGGCAGACGGTGAACAGAGAGGGGTGAATGTGGTGGGGGTACCTGTACCAGACAGGGGGAGACAGGCCAGGGCAGACGGGGAACAGAGAGGGGTGAATGTGGTGGGGGTACCTGTACCAGACGGAGAGACAGGCCAGGGCAGACGGTGAACAGAGAGGGGTGAATGTGGTGGGGGTACCTGTACCAGACAGGGGGAGACAGGCCAAGGCAGACGGTGAACAGAGAGGGGTGAGGGTGGTGGGGGTACCTGTACCAGACAGGGGGAGACAGGCCAGGGCAGACGGTGAACAAATCGCCAGGTGGAATCCAAGCAGCAGTGCAGCAGGCAGTGGGAGTAGGTGTCACACCCACTTGGGAGAAGCTTTTATTTCTGGAGGCAGATTTCTTGTAGAAAATGCCAGTGAATGGTCTTTGAACAGCAGGAGGAAGCTTCAGAGGATGCTTCAAAGACTTCTGCTACTTGTTGGGACCAAAGGGCTCAACACCTTTTACTTCACACCTTAGTGCTAATTGAATTTGTAACTGCTCTGTCCTTGCAAGCCTGGGAGACTAAACTCAGCATTCAGTCCCCATAAAGTAAAATATATCATTGTAATGTACTTTATTTTTCATTTTTTCATGTTTTCTTTTTCTTCTTGGCTTTCAAAATAGCATCAGACCAAACACTAGTCACTCAGTTCCAGGTTGGATGGTGTCCTCAGATCTCTGCTGTTTGTTTGCTACAGCATCCTCCGTATAGCCTGGAAAAAGGAAACCTTGGAAGCAGTAATCTCTCCGGTTAATTCTGGTCAAAATTAGGTTGTAGGTTTGGAGTTTTGATCTGGAGCGAAGGCCATGCTGTGGAGGGTAGCATCCTGCATGTGTAACTGCCCAAAAAATCAAAGTTTATCTAACTCCAGATCTATGCTTTAGTAAAAAACAACATGTTGAAAAATGTGAGAGCTCACATGCAGCTGTGTAAACTATAGAGGTAAGCTGCAGTATGTAAACTATAGAGGTAAGCTGCAGTATGTAAACTATAGAGGTAAGCTGCAGTATGTAAACGATAGAGGTAAGCTACAGTATGTAAACTATAAAGGTAAGCTGCACTATGTAAACGATAGAGGTAAGCTACAGTATGTAAACTATAGAGGTAAGCTGCAGTATGTAAACGATAGAGGTAAGCTGCAGTATGTGAACTATAGAGGTAAGCTGCAGTATGTAAACGATAGAGGTAAGCTGCACTATGTAAACGATAGAGGTAAGCTGCAGTATGTAAACGATAGAGGTAAGCTGCAGTATGTAAACGATAGAGGTAAGCTGCACTATGTAAACGATAGAGGTAAGCTGCACTATGTAAACAATAGAGGTAAGCTGCAGTATGTAAACGATAGAGGTAAGCTGCAGTATGTAAACGATAGAGGTAAGCTGCACTATGTAAACTATAGAGGTAAGCTGCAGTATGTAAACTATAGAGGTAAGCTGCACTATGTAAACTATAGAGGTAAGCTGCAGTATGTAAACTATAGAGGTAAGCTACAGTATGTAAACTATAGAGGTAAGCTGCAGTATGTAAACGATAGAGGTAAGCTGCAGTATGTAAACTATAGAGGTAAGCTACAGTATGTAAACTATAGAGGTAAGCTGAACTATGTAAACGATAGAGGTAAGCTGCACTATGTAAACTATAGAGGTAAGCTGCAGTATGTAAACTATAGAGGTAAGCTGCAGTATGTAAACTATAGAGGTAAGCTGCAGTATGTAAACGATAGAGGTAAGCTGCAGTATGTAAACTATAGAGGTAAGCTGCAGTATGTAAACGATAGAGGTAAGCTGCACTATGTAAACGATAGAGGTAAGCTGCAGTATGTAAACTATAGAGGTAAACTGCAGTATGTACGCTGCCAGATAAATGGAAAACTCAAATGGAAAAAGTCTGAACCTTCCACATAGTTTGAAGAATTGATCAGCCAATTAGTGCAGTAACATTCCCCTGGAAGCTCCTTGTCTTCATACTATTTATTGATTTATTTTTATTTAACCAGGCAAGTCAGTTAAGAACAAATTCTTATTTGCAATGACGGCCTATCCTGGCCAAACCCAGACGACACGCTGGGCCCTATGGGGCTCCCAATAACGTCCGGATGTGATTCAGCCTAGATTCGAACCAGGGACCGTAGTCGCCTCTTGCACTGAGATGCAGTGCCTAAGACCGCTGATTCAGCCTAGATTCGAACCAGGGACTGTAGTGTCATCTCTTGCCCTGAGATTCAGTGCGTTAGACCGCTGCGCCACTCGGGAGCATCAGACCTTGGATATCTTAGTGAGGTATGTTCGCTAGAGGTATATAACATGGCTATGTACAACAGCAACAATAACAACAACAATAGCAAACCAATTCAAGAAACTATTCCACCAATGGACAATATATTAAAACGTTACCTGCGCTGCAAGGTCGTGATAATACCAAGGTACTAGAGCTGCTGTCTGAGGCTGAGCTGTGTTGAACAACACAGAGGGACATACGTAAATGGCAGTTGGTCGAGAACAAAGCAGCACGTGTCGCACTTAGATGTACACATAGGGCAAGTGTCAGTAACATGCATGTCAGTCCCTCCTGGCTCAAAGCTGAGGAGAGATTGACTGCATCACTATTGGTCTTTGTGTGAGGTGTTGGAGGTACTGAACTGTCTGTTCAAACAGTTGGTGCACAGTTCAGACACTCATCGGTATCACACAAGACATGCAACCAGAGGTCTCTTCACAGTCCCCAGGTCCAGAGATGGAAAGGTGGCAGGTAGGCAAGTGGTTAGAGCGTTGGACTAGTAACCGAAAGGTTGCAAGATCGAATCCCTGAGCTGACAAGGTAAAAATCTGTCGTTCTGCCCCTGAACAAGGCAGTTAACCCACTGTTCCTAGGCTGTCGTTGAAAATAAGAATTTGTTCTTAACTGACTTGCCAAATTAAATAAATGAAAAAAAGATGACTCATGACTCATTAGCACATAAACCAAATCTGTTGGCAGTGGTTAGAGCGCTGGACCAGTAACTGAAAGGTTGGCTAGTTCAAATCTCCCAGCTGACAAGGTGAACAATCTGTCAATGTGCCACTGAGCAATGCACTTAACCCTAATTGCTCCTGGGTTTCTGCTGACCGTGGCTGTGACCCCACTGTCCGGAAGTGTCTCAAAGGGATTTGGGATATGCAACAAAAACTATATGTCTGGAACAGGACAAATATAAGTGCCTGCCTGCCCGCACGCACACCAAATTATTATTAAATCCCATTGTACGTCAGATGCTTCCTTGCATTTGAGACTACCACAGAGGTTACAGGGCCTGCTGGGACAAACTAATCTGATGGACGTATACTACCCTTCACTCACCCTCTCTCTCCCTCTTCACTGTCAGATTCCCTGGAAGAGAAGCCAGAGCAGTGGTTGAGCCATACGTGGAGGGAGTAGGACAAACACATTCATTAGTATAATTAGTATGACACAATGAGTGTGCTGAAAACCTATTTTGATGGTTTCCTGCAGTAGAAGGGGAAGAGAGTGGGTGTGTGTGTGTTATATGTAATTCATTTGGAATGTAGTTGGGAATACATTTTCCTGGATATTATCTATCAGTCTTTCACAGCCTCTGGTTTCTGGTTTACACACTACCACTGTTCTGTATGGGTACAGGGGGTGGGACTGAGAAATAATCTCTGTGTACACAGCATGGGTTTTCAACTGTAATTTCACGGCTTCTGATCCCAGCCTGCAGTATAATAATAGTAATATAACAATCATATAGACCTCATTATAATTAGAATGGCTTCCAATGTTTGCCTTTCAGGATACTGTAGGTCATGTGAATTCTAGCGTTGGTAAAATGTCCTGATTTCAGTAAGTCTGTTTCTTCATCCTTTTATGAATCATGGTGTACGTACAATAATATGAAATTAATACAACCCTCACAGTAACACCAGGCTGATGTACTGTATGTACAGTGTACTTGGAAAATATTCAGACCCCTTGACTTTTTCCACATTTTGTTCTGTTAGTCTTATTATAAAATGGATTAAAATGTTTTTCCCCCTCATCAATCTACACACAATACCCCACATTTTCGCAAATGTATTATAAATAAAAACAAGATATCACATTTACATATGTATTCAGACCCTTTACTCAGTACATTGTTGAAGCACCTTTGACAGCGATTACAGCCTTGAGTCTTCTTGGGTATGTCGCTACAAGCTTGGCTCACTTGTTTTTGGGGAGTTTCTCCCATTCTTTTCTGCAGATCCTCTCAAGCTCTGTCAGGTTGGAAGGGGAGCGTTGCTGCACAGGCTATTTTCAGGTCTCCCCAGAGATGTTCGATCTGGTTCAAGTCCGGGCTCTGGCTGGGCCACTCAAAGACATTCAAAGACTTGTCCCGAGTCCACTCCTGCGTTGTCTTGGCTGTGTGCTTAGGGTTGCTGTCCTGTTGGAAGGTGAACCTTCGCGCCAGTCTGAGGACCTGAGTGCTCTGGAGCAGGTTTTCATCAAGGATCTCTCTGTACTTTGCTCCGTCCCAGTCACTGCCCCTGAAAAACATCCCCACAGCGTGATGCTGTCACCACCATGCTTCCCCGTAGGGATGGTGCCAGGTATCCTCCAGACGTGAAGCTTGGCATTCAGGCCAAAGAGTTCAATCTTGGTTTCATCAGACCAGAGAATATTGTTTCTCATGGTCTGAGAGTCTTTAGGTACCTTTTGGCAAATTCCAAGCGGGCTGTCATGTGCCTTTTACTGAGGAGTGGCTTCCGTCTGGCCACTCTACCATAAAGGCCTGATTGGTGGAGTGGTGGAGAGATGGTTGTCCTTCTGGAAGGTTCTACCATCTCCACAGAGGAACTCTGGAGCTCTATCCGAGTGACCATCAGGTTCTTGGTCACCTCCCTGACCAAGGCCCTTCCCCAATTGCTCAGTTTGGCCGGGCGGCCAGCTCTAGGAAGAGTCTTGGTGGTTTCATACTTCTTCCATTTAAGAATGATGGAGGCCACTGTGTTCTTCGGGGCCTTCAATGCTGCAGACATGGTACCCTTCCCCAGATCTGTGCCTCGACACAATCCTCTCTCGGAGCTCTACGGACAATTCCTTCGACCTTATGGCTTGGTTTTTGCTCTGACATATATAGACATGTGTGTGCCTTTCCAAATCATGTCCAATCAATATAATTTACCACAGGTAGACTCCAATCAAGTTGTAGAAACATCCTCAAGGATGATCAATGGAAACAGGAGGCACCTGAGCTCAATTTCGAGTCTCATAGCAAAGGGTCTGAATACTTATTTTTTAGGGGTATTGTGTGTAGATTTATGAAGATTTTTTATTATTTCATCAATTTTAGAATAAGGCTGTAATGTAACAAAATGTGGAAAAGTCAAGGGGTCTGAACACTTTCCGAATGCACTGTATGTACTATAAGTAAGCAATATGGCCTGAGGGTGTGCGTTATATGGCCAATATACCACGGCTAAGGGCTGCTCTTATGCACAACACACTGCGGAGTGCCTGGATACAGCCCCTTAGCCGTGGTATATTGGCCATTTAACCAACGGGTGTGTCTAATCCTGGATGCTGATTGGTTAAAACCGCATTCCAGCCGGTGTCTATTCCACAAGTTACCACCGGCTAAAGCTATGACTTTGAAATGCCTATTTACTCTGTTCCATCTCACTGTACAATCCACTGTCTCATCAGCCCAGCCAGGCAATTTATAAACTTGATCTCCACTATAAAAAGCATCTAGACATTATTTCCCATTTCTTTTACACTTGCATTTGATTTTCAACAGTGGAGATTTGTATAAACCTTGCTGTCTGTCTCTCTGACATTTACAACATTGTTTCAATATTGAAATTCGATCTCCAGCTGTCCAATTGTAATGAACGTGTCGGGAGTCGGGACGAGACAGACTGGCATGCAGTTTTTCTCAGCCAGTCAAAATCATGAATTAGCTGGCATCATTTTTATGGATATATACAGGGGCGGAAATCCCGGGGGGGACGGGGGGGACACGACCCCTCCCATCCTGGGAAAAATATGATTTGTCCCCCCCAATATATCACTGAAACATAACTATGTAATTTAAATAATATTAATAATATTCAATGAAAGCAATTGTGCTGATTATAGACACTTAATAGCGCGTTTTTGATCCACAATGGTTTGATCCACTGCCAGTTCCTTAGTTGGCAAGGTAACAGAGGGGTCGTGTCTACTGTCTGAAAGGCACTCAATGAACGTAACTGACATAAGGTTAATCCAGTCAATCGCGCACACACACTAGCTGAATATGCAGAGCTAGCGCACAAATATTAACTATTAAGCTAGCTAGTACCTATTCCATTTATGTGGCGTCGTCAAAGATGGAATCTTTGCTATCCTCAATTTATTCCAAGATCAGCATGCAGATGATGTAAGTTAATGCTTCAAAGTCCCTGTGATAAGGTTAGCGATAAACTGAAGTCCAAACTGAACAGAACTACACTCTCTTCTACCATTGTCTTAAATATATTTAATGGTCTCGTTGCAAAAGCTAAATTGTCGCAAGGGAACTTTTATTTATTTATTTTATTTCACCTTTATTTAACCCGGGTAGCAAAGATTATAGCAAACACCACTGAAACTGAATTGGTGCTCGCTAGCTTTGCAAATTCAGCTATTGTTGGAAGCCAGCCAATATGAAACAAACTATTAAAATTACAAAAGGTTGCAGCATATGTTGTGTAAATGGTGAACTCATACAGCTGTCAACTCTTGTCATTTTAATCCGTTTCACATTTGCTAGCTACCTTTTAGATCGAAGCCCAAATAGAATGATAGAAGATGATAGAAGCCCATCTCTTACTGTAAATAACCTACACACTGTGTGTGTGTGTGTAGCCAGCCAGCCAGCCAGGTAGAAAAATGGCAGAAAAATAAAAGACGGACATCAGAGTATTTTTCAATACACCAAAACGCATAGTAAGAACCCTAGTAGCCTAATATCTCAAAGACTAGTTGATAAAATGTTCATAAGAAAGAAATGAAATTCTAATGGAAATGTTTCACAATGATGTCATTAGGCAGAGCAGGCAACAGATGGCACACAGACAGCAGAGTTGGGGACAGATATGCAGGGACATACTGGCAGAGACAGGGAGTCTCAGGTAAGTTTGTTGAGTCTTTGTTTGGCAACATTATGAAAGGTTCTCAATTTTTTTGACTTGTAAAATAGGAACATAATTGGAAAATGCCATGGATACCCCCACTCTCAACTTAAACTGGTGACTGAACTAAGATTTGTTAAAGGCAATGGTATTGCTGTTGTGATTAGTTGTGTAGTTTTGGGTACCGGTAGTTAGGAGTACGGCAAACACCTTATTTCTTTGGTTCCTCAATATACATTTACCATATTACAATGTAGGCTATGTGTTACAGCACTACTTTTGGTGTCTCCCTCAGGAATTGCTCTTGAGAAAATTTCATGTAATTGTCCCCTCCAAAGTTGATATCAGATTTTCGCCCCTGGATATATACAAAGAAATGTCAACAGACAACAGGTAAAACGAAATGAAGAGCAGCTAGTTTGCAGTCTTTCCAGCTTCAGTTTGAAGTGATTGTGTTAGTTGTGTTGTTGGCTAGCTCCTCTGAACAACAGTGTCCTAACGAGAGAGCACATTTTCTCTGCCAGGCGAAATCGCGCATCATTAGCTCATTGTTATGGATGTATCCAAATAAATGTCACTAGAAAACAACAGTTTAAACAAATGCAGCTACTGTTGTTATTCTGTCTGCACTGTTTGAAGTGACTGTAAGTTAGCCGTAGTTGGCTAGCTAGCAAGCAAGGGATAAGAACGTTGCCAGTCAGCAGGGCAATGGAACACTGTGTTTATTTTTTTTTTGTGTCCGGGGTCTGCAGCTTTTGGGGGGGAGGGGGGGGTACTGTCATGTTCTGACCAGTAAGGGGTCATTTGTTATTGTAGTTTGGTCAGGACGTGGCAGGGGGTTATTTGTTTTATGTGGTTCGGGGTGTGTGTTTATGTAGAGGGGTGTTTGTTTAGAGTATTCCGGGGTTTTGGTATATGTTCTATGTTAGTGTATTTCTATGTTCAGTCTAGTGTATTTATTTCTATGTTTAGTTAATTGGGATTGGGCCTTCAATTGGAGGCAGCTATTCCTCGTTGCCTCTGATTGAAGATCCTATGTATAGGGGTGTGTTTGTCATGGGAATTGTGGGAGGTTGTTCGTGCATAGCTGTGTGTAGCCTTCATTACTGTTTGTCGTCCGTTCGTTTTTTTCTTGTTTTGTTTAGTAAGTGTTCAATAAAAGAAATATGAGCACTCAACCCGCTGCGCCTTGGTCCCATTCATACGACGGTCGTTACAACAGCTACGAAAAATACAGATGAAAACTCTCTAGGTAGATAGTGTGGTCTACAGCTTATCATGAGATACTCTACCTTAGGCGAGCAATAACTTGAGACTTCCTTAGATATCAAGCACCAGCTGTTATTTACAAAAATAGATAGTCCGCCGGCCTTTGTCTTAGCAGACGCAACTGTTCTATCCTTCCAATACAGCGTATAACCAGCCAGCTGTATGTTGATAATGTCATCGTTCAGCCACGACTCCGTGAAGCATAAGATATTACAGTTTTGAATTTTACAAAGATTACAAAGATTGCACGTTTTCTAGCAGAATGGAAGGAAGTGGGGGTTTATTCGATCGCCTACAAATTCTTAGAAGGCAGCCCTCCTTCTGGGCCCTTTTTCTCTGCCTTCTCTTCACGCAAATGATGGGGATCTGGACCTGTTCACGGGAAAGCAGTATATCATTCACGTCGGACTCATTAAAGGAAACAAAGGATTCTGCCAATCTTTGATGAGTATTCGCAGTTCTGATGTCCAAAAGTTATTTTTGGTCATAAGAGACGGTAGCAGCAACATTATGTACAAAATAAGTGAAAAAATAAGTTACAAACAATAAGAAACATACAAAAAAAACACAATTGGTTAGGAATACGTAAAACGTCAACCTTGTTCTCCGGCTTGGGTAGCAACCCTAGATTTGTTTTGGGACTATGTCTCGTGGAAGGATTAAATAGTATGAATAAATTCATAAAAATTACGTTTTTAACGTATTTAATTAAAATATGTAAATTATTATTTAAATATGTTGGTAACCCGTTGTATAAAATTGATAATGCCCTCCAAGCCGGTGTTTGGAGGATATATTGCAGGCCCTCAAATTCGTCTCGGGCGTAACAACACCTGTGCCAATATAGCCTCCAAACAACGGCTTGGAGGGCATTATCACTTAAATATCACAAACCCCCGAGGTACCTTATTGCAATTATAAACTGGTTACCAACATAATTAGAACAGTATAAATAAATGTTTATGTCATACCCATAGTATAGGGTCTGATATACCACGGCTGTCAGCCAATGGCGGTTGTCGGCTGTCAGCCAATTCAGGGCTCGAACCACCCAGTTTATAATATGAAATAAATACAACCCTCATTGATATACTGTAGGCTGATGTACTGTAGGGGTGGCAGGTAGCCTAGTGGTTAGAGCATTGGACTAGTAACCGAAAGGTTAAAAGATCGAATTCCCGAGCTGACAAGGTAAAAATCTGTCGTTCTGCCCCTGAACAAGGCAGTTAACCCACTGTTCCTAGGCCGTCATTGAAGATAATAATTCTTAACTGACTTGCCTAGTTAAATAAAGGTAAAATAAAGTACATTTGTTATGACTGTATTATAAAGTCCTTCTGTAGGTAGCCTACCCTTAATTAAATGTGCACTATGCAGAAATCGCTCAGCCATTGCCTGGTTGCTAAAATTCTAAAAGTTTGCCTCGTTTCAGTTTATGTGACAAAACAAGAAAGTCTAGTGTAGAGAACCATTGTACAATCTAAACATATTTTCCCTAAACCAAAAATGGGAAGCATAGAAATAGCACACACAGAACAGATCTACCGCTTCTTAGACTTTCTTTCAATGACAATAGCAGATCTATATCTGACATTTCCATGTGAATTTGGTCTGGTCACCCAAAAACTGACATATTGCAGCTTTTAAAGTAAAGTGTGATTAAACACTCTACTATAGTAACCTACACATTTAGCCCAATACAGCCTGTTGTGTTTTTGTCTCTCTTTCTCTCTCCATCCAGCGGAGTCATAGGCAGTGGACTGGCCATGTTCTCCAGACATAGAATCCATGACGCATTTCTCTACCGCTAGTCATTAAAACGCCCATCCATACATGGTAATCATCTAGTCTTTAGACATTTGTGTATACAGGTTGATGATTGGATCTTTGGTAGTTAGTCAGTCCTGACTATGTATCCTGTCTGATTCCAGATCCACCATGCAGACTGGTTTTGAAGGCAAAGCTGTTGGGGATGGTCATATTAAACAGAGGTAAACTGACAGCACACGTTTACGTCACACGTGTATGTGTTGCTATCCACACTTCTCATCAACACTAATCCCAGATCGGTTTTGTTAATTTCTACATAATAGTTTAGGGTTAGGATTTTAGGGGAGTTTGCTGATCCTAGATCTGTGACTAAGGGCAGCCTCTACCTAGAGCCAGGTACATGTATATGAGATGTATCTATCACTGATGTGGTGTCCTCTTCATGTGTTCTCCAGCTACATGCAGAGTACAGCAGGGAGAAGGACTCCTACCGACCTCATAGAGTGGTACAGGCCTGGGAGCTACAGCAGTTTATATGGTAAGGAGGCTAAAAAACTCAATGCACACTGCCTCTCTTGACATTTTCATTTCAATTCAATTTTAATGGGTGTTGTTTTGATTTATTGTGTTAGTCACCTCCATTGGAGCAGACCTGGGGATTTTGGGGCAGAGATCTGAACATGCATCCCCAGGACCTTGGCAACCGGTTGCTATGGACATAAACCGGCCTCCGGGACAGTTACACAGAGACTAGGTTTGATGTACGATAATCACACTAATAATTTCCAGTGTCACTCTTTTTTTAATATGAAATGTACAGTAACTGAAATGTCTTGCCTAGAGCGGGGAACCGTGAATGATATTTGAATGAATTGTGGACATGGCATCTAAATACTTATTATAATGTGATGTTAGAACGAGAAGCTGTTAATGATCCTTTCTCCGTAGTACATGTACTATAATATGAAATCAATATAACCCTCGTAATAACACCAGGCTGATGTATGACCCGATGATAGACCGTATAAAGAAAGGACCAGATATTCACTATTATTTCTAATGAGTCTGTTGTTATTTGTATTACCAGCTGTTTGTAGGTGAGAGAAGAGAATAGGAAATAAGCATACACTACATGACCAAAAGTATGTGGACACCTGCTCGTCGAACATTTCATTCCAAAATCATGGGCATTAATATGGAGTTGGTCCCACCCTTTGCTGCTAAAACAGCCTCCACTCTTCTGGGAAGGCTTTCCACTAGATGTTGGAACATTGCTGAGGTGACTTGCTTCCATTCAGCCACAAGAGCATTAGTGAGGTCGGGCACTGATGTTGGGTGATTAGGCCTGGCTAGCAGTCGGCGTCCCAATTCATCCCAAAGGTGTTCAATGGGGTTGAGGTCAGGGCTCTGTGCAGGCCAGTCAAGCTCTTCCACACCGATCTCGACAAACCCTTTCTGGATGGACCTCGCTTTGTCCACGGGGGCGTTATCATGCAGAAACAGGAAAGGGCCTTCCCCAAACTGTTCCCACAACGTTGGAAGCACAGAATTGTCTAGAATGTCATCGTGTGCTGTAGCGTTAAGATTTCCCTTCACTGGAACAAAGGGGTCTAGCCCAAACCATGAAAAACAGCCCCAGACAATTATTCCTCCTCCACCAAACTTTACACTTGGCACTATGCATTGTGTGGCCTACCACTTCACAGCTGAGCCGTTGTTGCTTCTAGATGTTTCCACTATATATAGTGTATGAGGCTTTACATTTGTAGTAGTGCCGACTTCATCATTATTGACTAAAGTCTAAAACCTAGTGGACTAGTGAACTAGGTGGTGTGTGGACCTTTTCATGTGTGAGTGTGCGTGTGCACTAAATGTAATTTGGACTCCGTCTCAAAAACATTTTGCGTCATAACATTTTAATATACAGATGTACTGTAGGATCTTAATTTGATCACCCTGTTGTATGATAACTTTTCTGGTATGCAGGAAATGTAAAACTTGTAGTGTACAGTATTTGAGGTTTTAAAATGCTTTTGAAGTTTTTCATTTCCACTTTGAAATGTATCAACCCCTAAAAAAAAATATGATTAATTATAATCCACATTTCCTGTTGATAAAGGATTATCTTCCTGCTCTAGCAAACTGGCTCAAATTAATATCCTACATCTGTAGAGCGGCATAATCTTGCCACATACAGTATGCCACAATTTTGCTGATGTCAAACAGACATCTAAATTATACAATGCCCTCACTTTACATCTAAAGTGCCTTCAGAAAGTATTCACACCCCTTGTCTTTTTCCACATTTTGTTGTGTTACCAGGTGGGATTAAATATATTTAATTGTCATATTTTGTCAATGATCTACACAAAATACTCTGTAATGTCAAAGTGGATTTAAAAAAAAAAATATGTAAAAAAAAAAATATGAAAGAAATAAAATACTAATATATCTTGATTACATGAGTATTCAACCACCTGAGTCAGCTATGAGTCTTTCTGGGCACGTTTTCTAAGAGGTTTCATCACCTGAATTATTAAAATAATATAATATTTGCACATGATTCTTTTTAAAATTCTTCAAGCTCTGTCAAGTTGGTTGTTGATCATTGCTAGACAGCCATTTTCAAGTCTTGTCATATATTTTCAAGCCGATTTAAGTCAAAACTGTAACTAGGCCACTCAGGAACATTCAATGTCATCTTGGTAAGCAACTCCAGTGTACTGTGTATTTGGCCTTCTGTTTTAGCTTATTATCCTGCTGAAAGGTGACTTTGTATCACAGTGTATGTTGGAAAGCAGACTGAACCAGGTTTTCCTCTGGGATTTTGTGTCACGAGTGCTAGGAGTGGTGGTAGGAGTCAGGCGCAGAGAGAGCAGAGGTAGGTAACAAAATTAGATTTATTTTCTCCAGTAACACGGTCCACGCCAACACAACAGGCGTGTGAAACAAAACGACCAACCCAATATCCAACAGGCACACAGTCCGGAAAGAAAATATATCCAATAGGATCGCCAGCACATCCAAATAGCAAACTGACGATAAAATAATCCCGCACAAACCTGGGCGGGCTAAACAGGCTTAAATAACCCAAAATCACGACACACAAAAAGAACAGGTGCAACCAATAAGACATACCAACAGAAAAGGAAAAAGGGATCAGCGGCGGCTAGTAGGTCGGCGACGACGACCGCCGAGCACCGCCCGAGCAGGCAGGGGAGCCGCCTTCGGTGGGATTTGTGACATTTTGCCTGTTCTTAGCTCTATTTCCTTTCTTTTTAGCCTAAAAAACTCCCCAGTCCTTGCCATTGACAAGCATACCCATAACATGATGCAGCCACCACCATACTTGAAAATATGGAGAGTGGTACTCAGTGATGTGTTCTGTTGGATTTGCCATAAAGTTAACATAAGACATAAAGTACATTTTTTTGTGCCTTATTGCAAACAAGATGCATGTTTTGGAATATTTTATTCTGTACAGGCTTTCTTCTTTTCACTCTGTCATTTAAGTTAGTACTGTGGAGGAACTACAATGTTGATCCATCCTCAGTTTTCTCCTATCACAGCCATTAAACTCTGTAACTGTTTTAAAGTCACCATTGGCCTCATGGTGAACTCCCTGAGTGGTTTCTTTCCTCTCCGACAACTGAGTTAGGACTGACGCCTGTATCTTTATAGTGACTGGATGTATTGACACACCATCCAGAGTGTAATTAATAACTTTACCATGGTCAAAGGGATATTCAAATGCTTTTTTTTTGTGCCATCTACCAATAGGTGCCCTTCTTTGCGAGGCATTGGAAAACATCCCTGGTCTTTGTGGTTGAATCTGTGTTTGAAATTCACTGCTCGACTGAGGGACCTTACAGATAATTGTATGTGTGGGGTTACAGAGATGAGGAAGTAATTAAAAAATAATGTTAAACACTATCATTGCACACGGAGTCCATGCAACTTATTTTTGTGACTTGTTAAGCACATTTCTACTCCTGAACTTATTTAGGCTTGCCATATCAAAGGGGTTGAATACTTATTTCTAAAAACAAAATTCCACTTTGACATTATGGAGTATTGTGTGTTGGCCAGTGACACACAACCTCAATTGAATCTATTTTAAATTCAGGCTGTAGTATGACAACAAAATGTGGAAAAAGTCAAAGGGTGTGAATACTTTCTGAAAGCACTGCAACAAAGACACCTTATTGTCCTCTTGCAACAATAAAGAAATCAGCATTCTATCTCTCCCCATCACATCTCTCTCACTTCCTCATCTAGAGTAATTCCAGCCACCCACTACACAGACACAACGGTCCAGCCATACAACTATTATCACCTCCTCAGGAGCATTAAAACCTACAGGAGGAATGACTATGCATCATATACATAGATCTTAACTCAGAGGATATGCTCTTTTTTTTCTCTCTCTCTCTCTCTCTCTTTCTCTCTCTCTCTCTCTTTCAAAGGGATTTATTGGCATGGAAACACGTTTACATTTCCAAAGCAAGTGAAATAGATAATAAACAAAAGTGAAATAAACAATCTCTCTCTTGATCTGTCTCGCTCCCCATCTCTCTCTCTCTTTTTCTCACTCTCTCTCTTTTTCTCTCTCCTCTCTCTATCGCTCTCTCTCTTTTTCTTAAAGTCCAAAAGCACAGCCTACATATGATCAATCATTTTTACATGTTATTAATGACGTGGGACACACCAGTCAATATCAGATCAATTCAGTCCACATGAATTAGTCCGAAACCTGAGGCCGCCTATACGTAAAAATGTATGACGTAAGACACTTTGGACTAAAGAATCTGCTAAATGTCATGTTATTAGTATATTATACAGGAGGTATTGATGAGGCAATCAGTCAGTCCCTGTGATATAGCAGTCAATAGTTATTTATTGCCTGGGGTTCCGTCCCAAATGGCACTCGATTCCTTTTATAATACACTACTTTGTACAAGGGCCCATGAGGAAATGGTCAAAAGTAGTGCACTATATAGGGAATATGGTGCCATTTGGGACGTAGCCCTGGAAAATGTCAAGCCTGTTGGATGTCCTTTGTGAAACGAATAACCATTGATCCCCACAGCACTATAAAGCCATGCTAAGTGACCTTGGTTAATTGAGATGACAGAACCATAGCGTAAACAGGCCATTCCAGAAGCTCTCTTCCAATAATCAATAGATTAACAGTGAAGCCTGATTGGCTGATCAGAAATGATACATACCTACAGCCTATTACTATAAGGTATGCTGTATATAGGGTGTGTGCTATACAGCTTAAACATAGGATTGAATTTATGCAATGACGTGACTAGCATTCATCCCGCAAACTGATGCTGCAACAAGAGCTCATCAATGGCATTATTTATCTGGGTGGACAGAGTAGCCTAGTCTACATTCAGACATGAACTCTTGACAGTGAATGATGTGAGAAGGTGATGATGATGAGGAGGAGGAGGATGACAATCAATATCTGTATGATATAATCAAATCAGTTACTTGCAATAAAACAAGTCTGAACTTTCAGGTGAAAGGAGTTCAGACTTGACCGGTAGTCAGAGGATGATGTTGGATGATCATGTATATCCTAAAGAGAAAGTGTATGTTCTGCATCACCGTTATGATGATGCCTCACCATCAGTCATCATCACTAACATGGCAGACCCCAAATCTTGTCAAAAATAATGAATGAGCAGCAGAAAATCAACTTACCGCTATGCTGACGGTGTCATCATCTTGGAATGACGGGATGAATTTGTCTCCACGGATTATTTCGGACTGATTTAGAGGACGGAAGCGACATAGCACCTTGATGTTACATTCTGCGCTAACATCGGCCATTGTGAGAAAGAAATCGGATGTGCCTCAAAAAAGGCAAATGGGATTTTTTGGGGGAAACCTATAAGTTACTTTGTTCCCTTCCACTATTTAATCTTATTTATCATATGCATATCAATGCAGACACTCTTTTTTTTTAAATGGGCAAGTTGAGCGTTTGCAAGAATGATAATTTCAAGCTTTTGTGCTTGAAATTAGATCAGTTTCGATCAAAATAAAAATGTAAATTAGGTTATGTAAATGTTGGAGAGTTTGCTTACTTCAAATAGACCAGAAAAACACATATATGTCACTATAACGTTTCTGCTAATTTGTCCATGCAGTTCTTTAGAATTTAAACGTGAGAGTATTCCCGAGCGGCTCCCGTTCCAGACGGTCGGTCAGCTGTTGTAGCGAGAGATGCAGGAGGAGAGATTTTTGAAGCATGGGCTTGCCGAGCGCTTTGCATCACTGGCAGCTCTCTGGTCTTTTAAGAAGCACGGGGCGTGGCCTGCACTGATCCAGGCGACGTTATTAAAGTGGTAGCCTATTCGCATCCCTCTCATCAGCACCACTGATGCGCTGAAGATGGAGCGGTTGCCTACGGACAATTGGTGTTTAATAATTTGTATAATAGCCCCATCATGCGAATATGGTTTAACCAGTCAATCGTAGGCC
This sequence comes from Salmo salar, assembly GCF_965601325.2. Taxonomy (NCBI): domain Eukaryota; kingdom Metazoa; phylum Chordata; class Actinopteri; order Salmoniformes; family Salmonidae; genus Salmo; species Salmo salar. The sequence continues at coordinate 96,646,840 of NC_138302.1, read as the reverse complement.
CACATTCGTTAAAAATCGAACATATGTGGTATTCCAGTGATTGACAGAGACGTCTATGATAGATTATTTACAGGACATGTATTAGGCAACTCACACAGTCCAGACTAGTATAGTAATAAACTAGGCAAATATACGTTTTGTTTCAATGTTTTCCCTTTACAAAATGGTTAATTCAAACAAAGGCTTTTAGGTTATGGCTATATTCCCTATGTCTATAAATAGACAGACAAGGCAGCCTGCCCTGCTAATTGTCATGCTGTTCGTCCACATGCTTAGCGGCAGCAACCGGAAGGTTTTACAATGTTTGTACAATTTCACAAAAGCACCATTGCAAGTTTAATCAAGTTTAGTTTAAATCTCCAAAGTATACCAGGTCCACTTTCCTGGGGTTATGAATCTACAGCGCCGCTCGTCCTCGCAAGTCTCGCGAGATTGTTATGCTCGCCCGCTACTGAACACTCGAGCTGTCAAAATACAGTCGTTAGTTAACACAAAAAAACGGTTTATATGTTAGCGAGTTGTTTGGCTACGGGTGAAAGGATTCTTTTGGTTGTTCATTTAGCTAACGTTTTAACGGACTAATAACTTGTCCACAAGGTCCATCGTTATTTAAGGTATCTTTGTCACGTCTAAGGTTTTGTCTACTCATCCACCGGCCTCGTCCTTGCAACCTCAACAATGGCTGATCCCAAATACGCCAATTTGCCTGGAATCGTAAGTCTCCTGTTAGCTTGCTAGTTAAGTTAGCTAGCTTGCTAGCCAGTGTCTCGTTATAGCTAGCTATCTGTCTCGATAAGATATTTGTAACATGCTCCCTAGCAAAACCACAGGAGCCAGGCTAGCTAGCTAGCATTGCTGGCCTGATATCTAGCCAGATAAACTAACAGTAAGCTAACGCTAATTAGTTACAGTAACGACACGTTGACTACCTCGCTAGCCTAGTGCATTGAAGTGGTCTGCGTTTAACAAACATATTTCAAGCAGCTTTCATCAAGCATATAACCAAATAGGATTTGTTAAACTGCTCATTGTTCAAACTATCTGTGATATAACTATAGCTATTCTTCCCGACAGCTAATTAGCTAGCCTAACAGAGGCTAGCTAATCCAGCCTTGTGATTGAATGGGCGTTGGCCAGCTAACATTATCTTGATAACATTTCCTGAGAATGGTTGGGTGGGTCCACTCATTAGGTATTGTAAAAATGATAACCACAGCTAATACGGAAACGTATTTATTTTTTGTTCTTAATGTGTTTAAGACTGAGTGACTTGACAAAAAGTATAATCCTTTGAGAAGGCTAACACTATCTGTCGTTCATTTTCACTAACAAGTACGTCAGCTATGTCAATGTCATTTTGCTGTTATAGAATACGAGTCGTTGTCTTCCACAGGCGTCCAACGAGCCAGATGTGTATGAGACCAGTGACCTGCCAGAAGATGATCAGGCCCAGTTTGAGTCGGTGAGTGAAACATGGAGGAGAGAAGGGAGGGAGTGTTTGTGGGGAAGTTTGCTGCTGCCTCTTGATCCCAAAACACCAGTCTGTGGCTGAGTGTCACATCCTCTCTGAAAACCACTGCGTGATCCAGAGTAGCCCAAAATGTACTCTTAATTAAGGAGCCTACCATTATTCCTTTAAGGACCTTGTTATTTTCAGATGTTGACTGGCTCTGGCAGCTAAAACAGCCAAATACTCCATCTAAACCAGCATCAATTCTCAATTTGCGATACAGTTTTGGGAACATGAAGCCCTTTACTTTCATATCACATCAAAATAATTTCATAAATGCAAAATATAAACTTACTGTGCACTGTTTTATGTGGCTTTAATCACAGTTGCAGCTGGCAGTATTTTTCCATTGACAACACATTTCTGACTTCTTCTGTTACACACTGGTGTTAGGAGCATGTCAAATACCATATTAGCTCAGGTGGTCCCTCAGTCTTCTGTAAACACGCGCTGTAACATGGAAATATGGCTGTGTGGGAACACTAACCTTATTATTTAACTAGGCAAGTCCAGTTAACAACAACATTCTTATTTACAATGACGGCCTAACGATGCTGGGCCAATTGTGCGCCGCCCTATGGGACTCCCAATTACGGCCGGTTGTGATGCAGCCTGGAATCGAACCAGGCCTGTGTAGTGACGCCTCTAGCACTGAGATGCATTGACTAAGTCGCTGTGCCACTTGTAGCCCAACACGCAACCTTCTGATATGAAAGGAAAGGTTCTTATGCTTCCAAAACTGTACCTTAAGCGATGCATGTTAATGTTCAGACCAAACGTCGGGGCTCTTTAACAAAACTCCCGTACAGAAGACGCCTTCGTCCAATGGCTCTTGTGTGTAATGGAACTGAACTGAGTGCTGATGAAGGGCTTGATCCACAGATGCAGATCAAGGATTGATTGATTTGCGTCTCTGGATCATCGTGCTGTGTATCATGGATCAACTGTGAAGTAGATACCTACCAGTGACACCACCAATCCTAATAACGTTTTCCTTCCCTCTGTCGGCCTCGTTTTCCCTCCCATGTCCCCTCCCTCCCATGTCCCCTCCCTCCCTCTGTCGGTCTCGTTTTCCCTCCCATGTCCCCTCCCTCCCTCTGTCGGTCTCGTTTTCCCTCCCATGTCCCCTCCCTCCCTCTGTCGGTCTCGTTTTTCCTCCCCTCCCTCCCTCCCTCCCTCCCTCCCTCCCTCCCTCTCTCCCCACCCCTCCCTCCCTCCTGGGACGCTAGTGTGTACAAGTAAGAGGTTATTTTTCTCTCAGTACATATAGTGGAGTTATCTGCATGGGTTGTAAAATCCTTCCTGTCCCCTTTCCCCTCCTCTCTTCAGATTGTGTTGAAATGACTATCTGCCTCCATGATGTAGTGATGATGATGTGCCCCATTGCTGCTCTGTGATGTGATGAAGTGTTGGCTCCCTTGTTTCACCTGTTGCAAATGTAGCAACACTATCACCTGACAAGACATTTTAGTTGGTCTAATAATCCTCCCACTTTCATTTTGACATACACCTGTAGCACAACTCAAAGGATATTGAATCTACATTGTCTCTCTGTGTGGGTCTGTCTGTCTCTCTGTGTGGGTCTGTCTGTCTCTCTGTGTGGGTCTGTCTGTCTCTCTGTGTGGGTCTGTCTGTCTCTCTGTGTGGGTCTCTGTGTGTGTGGGTCTGTGTGTGTGTGTGGGTCTCTCTGTGTGTGTGGGTCTGTCTGTCTCTCTGTGTGTGGGTCTGTCTGTCTGTCTGTCTCTCTGTGTGTCTGTCTGTGTCTGTCTGTCTGTCTGTCTGTCTGTCTGTCTGTCTGTCTGTCTGTCTGTCTGTCTGTCTGTCTGTCTGTCTGTCTGTCTGTCTGTCTCTCTGTGTGTTGTTGAGAAGACAGTTCTGTTACTGTGTATGTGTTCTAACATCTCTTTCCCCTAACTCTACTCTAGCTACTGGTATACATGTTAACAGAAGCTTACTAACTAACTAGCCATCTTTACTAACTCTACTCTAGCTACTGGTATACGTGTTAACAGAAGCTTACTAATTAACTAGCCGTCTTTACTAACTCTGCTTTGCTAGCAATACAAACACTGGGATCAATACGGCAACACACTTTGACATTCACATATTTTATTTAGCACATTGTATGTCTCATCAAATCAGTTCTAAGCTGTCTTCTTTCTTACCATCTCACTCAGAAATGGGTTTTGCTCTGCCAATCCCCTCGTTCCACAGACTACATAATGCTAACAATACCACAGAATTAGACAAGAGGCTTGACTTAAGAGCTCAGGGCCTATCATACAAAGGATATCAGATATTTACAATATGTTCAGTCACACACTGGATATAAAATGCATATTTTAGGCCTACCCCACCTGTGTGTATAATATTGATATGTGATGTCAACAGTTGCTGTTGATGCATCACCATAGACCAGGGGTGTCAAACTCATTTTGCCCCAGGGTCCGAATTCGCTTTTCAATGAGGTCCGTAGGGCTGCACTGTAAATTAGCTATATTTCCTCGCTGTGAAAATTTGCCTAAAGATGATGGGTCTGAGAGAGAGAGAGCGAGAGAACAGAGACGTCGTACTGATCAGAGAGTCGGTCTCATAGTGAATGTCTCCAGTTTCAGCAGCAGTCTGCCTCAGAACACTGGACTTGTTCATCTCCCCTGGCAGGCTGCTGCTGCTGCTGCTGCTGCTGTGCATGGCATGTGATAACCACATTAATCTGTTTCTCTTTCTCCCTCCCCTCTTTGTCTCCCTGTGCTCTTTCTCTAACTCCCCTTGGGAACCCAAGGAGCTGGTAAGAGCTTCACTGACTAACAGACTGACTCCCTTCCTACTCCTAACATGTCTGGACTGTTTGTGTCTGGACTGTCTGTCGTAACTGTCTGTCTGGATTGTCAGTACTGTCTGTCTGGTTATTGATTGATCCCATTTTGATTCATGTGAATAAATCATTTTGGAGCTTAGACACATTGATGCCATCATCCCTCACCCTAGTGCACAGTTCCCTGAGGCTAGTCAGAATGAGGCTCTTCTCAGACTCACTGATTTTTAAGGGAATCTGTTTCCTCAAATGAGCAGATGGAGAAAGCCATGGATTTATAATTGACTGAAACAGCTAACTAACTAGCTCATAGAGATTATGTAGAAGTCACAGGACCGGAGAAACTCTGGTTTATATAATATATCTCTCTATAGCATCTTCCATCAGTCAGCTGTGCAAGAGGGAGGTAACTTTGTCATGTAGAGCAGTGATTGGTCCCTAACTCCCAGGTCTTCTGGTAACTAGGCAATGCTGACTTTTCATTCCCATTGTGTTGTCACAATACACCCCCTTTACACAGTTAGTGGTGTTTTCTGTTTCATTGGTCACTAAAGAGCTCATTTCAAGATAATTCATTGTGGATTCTGCGTAACCATTGGGTGCTCAAGATTCTCAATGTTTTTTGTTTTTTCCAGTTTTTTTCTTTCTTGATCGAATATTAAATCAACTGTCTGTGTTTTCCTCTTGAAATAGATGGGCTTCCCCCCCTCCCCCACCTCCTGATTACAGATCCATTTCTATCTGTGTGTGTGTTCTGGTGTTGGTTGGCATCTCACATGGGCCCTCTCTCACACTGTAGATCAAGTTGATGTCTCACTCATTGGATTGTATCTAATTGACTGATTTAACATGTCGACTGTGTGAGGGTTTGTACACTGAGCCATACAGGTATTCCTCTGGTATATAAGGGACTAGGTTCCCAGGTGGTATTGAACCAGCCAGTGTGACAGATAACCCATGGAGAGAGAAGATTGGCACAAATCCCCATCAATCATCAAATCTGATCTCCTTCGGAACCATTTTGACCTCCGTATACTCTCCGCTCTTTCATTTCCAATCCATTTGTCCTAGTTTTGACCAAGTTTCCTGTAGTGTCTCATTATTCTGGATGTCTCTTAACAGGAAGAGCTGTGCAGTGACAGTGTGGAGAGGATCGTGGTCAACCCCAACGCAGCCTACGACAAGTTCAAGGACAAGAGGGTCAGCACTAAAGGCCTCGGTTAGTATACCTTCAAACAGCTGTATCTCAATGAGCCTTCCTGTGCCTTCTCAACCACATTGGAGGAGAAGGTCCAAGGTCTCTCTGCTCAGACCTTATCCAGTGCATGAGGTGGGGAAGAGAGGATGCAAGGAGTTGAGAAAGCACAGGAGTTCGTCCTTGACTCAAATTAAATGTATTTATAAAGCCCTTTTTACATCAGCAGATGACCATGTGACCTCACCAGGAGGAACTCTGGGACTTTTCCCTGGTCATGTCGTCACGTCACGTAGCCCTAGACGTGAGGCATTTCCTGAATTGGTTACAAACTAGAGATGAAACGGGTATGAAAATTTCATATCACGATTATAGAGACCAAAAGGATCATGGTTATCGGTATTATCGCGGTTATCGGTATTATCGCTGTATTGTTAAAGCGTGCTGGAAATGTTCAAAAAGTACTGATACACTGAAATCATTTCACCAAGTTTTATATTGAAATGCAACAAATACAATTAGCAGAACTATGCACTTTTTTTGTGTGCCGAAACATTAAAATAATAACATTTAACATTAAAGATGGCACCATGTGGACATGAGAGGTAAGTTTCCCTAGTGCAGGTTTTAATGAACACAACCTTAAGTAAGCAAATCAAATGTTCATATAAAAGCATCACAAGTAAAGCAATGTGGATGTAAGAACAATACAACCATATGTCAACACATCCAATGTGTAGTTGTTGACATTAAAATAACAATACAACCATATGTAAACACATCCAATGTGTAGTTGTTGACATTAAAATAACAATACAACCGTATGTCAACACATCCAATGTGTAGTTGTTGACATTAAAATAACAATACAACCATATGTAAACACATCCAATGTGTAGTTGTTGACATTAAAATAACAATACAACCGTATGTAAACACATCCAATGTGTAGTTGTTGACATTAAAATAACAATACAACCATATGTAAACACATCCAATGTGTAGTTGTTGACATTAAAATAACAATACAACCGTATGTCAACACATCCAATGTGTAGTTGTTGACATTAAAATAACAATACAACCGTATGTAAACACATCCAATGTGTAGTTGTTGACATTAAAATAACAATACAACCGTATGTAAACACATCCAATGTGTAGTTGTTGACATTAAAATAACAACACAACCATATGTCAACAAATCAAATGAACAGCACTGATTTGTATGTCTGTTCTCTCCTTCATTAAGAGTAAGGTGCTGCTGGTCTAACATCCTGTATGTCTGTCCTCTCCTTCATAAAGAGTAAGGTGCTGCTGGTCTAACATCCTGTATATCTGTTCTCTCCTTCATAAAGAGTAAGGTGCTGCTGGTCTAACATCCTGTATGTCTGTTCTCTCCTTCATTAAGAAACAAGGTGCTGCTGGTCTAACATCCTGTATGTCTGTTCTCTCCTTCATAAAGAGTAAGGTGCTGCTGGTCTAACATCCTGTATGTCTGTTCTCTCCTTCATTAAGAAACAAGGTGCTGCTGGTCTAACATCCTGTATGTCTGTTCTCTCCTTCATTAAGAAACAAGGTGCTGCTGGTCTAACATCCTGTATGTCCGTTCTCTCCTTCATTAAGAGTCAAGGTGCTGCTGGTCTAACATCCTGTATGTCCGTTCTCTCCTTCATTAAGAAACAAGGTGCTGCTGGTCTAACATCCTGTATGTCCGTTCTCTCCTTCATTAAGAAACAAGGTGCTGCTGGTCTAACATCCTGTATGTCCGTTCTCTCCTTCATTAAGAAACAAGGTGCTGCTGGTCTAACATCCTGTATGTCCGTTCTCTCCTTCATTAAGAAGCTAAGGTGCTGCTGGTCTAACATCCTGTATGTCTGTTCTCTCCTTCATTAAGAAACAAGGTGCTGCTGGTCTAACATCCTGTATGTCTGTTCTCTCCTTCATTAAGAAACAAGGTGCTGCTGGTCTAACATCCTGTATGTCCGTTCTCTCCTTCATAAAGAGTAAGGTGCTGCTGGTCTAACATCCTGTATGTCTGTTCTCTCCTTCATAAAGAGTAAGGTGCTGCTGGTCTAACATCCTGTATGTCTGTTCTCTCCTTCATTAAGAAACAAGGTGCTGCTGGCCTAAAATCCTGTATGTCCGTTCTCTCCTTCATTAAGAAACAAGGTGCTGCTGGTCTAACATCCTGTATGTCTGTTCTCTCCTTCATAAAGAAACAAGGTGCTGCTGGTCTAACATCCTGTATGTCCGTTCTCTCCTTCATAAAGAGTAAGGTGCTGCTGGTCTAACATCCTGTATGTCTGTTCTCTCCTTCATAAAGAGTAAGGTGCTGCTGGTCTAACATCCTGTATGTCTGTTCTCTCCTTCATAAAGAGTAAGGTGCTGCTGGTCTAACATCCTGTATGTCCGTTCTCTCCTTCATAAAGAGTAAGGTGCTGCTGGTCTAACATCCTGTATGTCTGTTCTCTCCTTCATTAAGAAACAAGGTGCTGCTGGCCTAACATCCTGTATGTCCGTTCTCTCCTTCATAAAGAAACAAGGTGCTGCTGGTCTAACATCCTGTATGTCTGTTCTCTCCTTCATTAAGAAGTAAGGTGCTGCTGGTCTAACATCCTGTATGTCTGTTCTCTCCTTCATTAAGAAACAAGGTGCTGCTGGTCTAACATCCTGTATGTCTGTCCTCTCCTTCATTAAGAAACAAGGTGCTGCTGGCCTAACATCCTGTATGTCCGTTCTCTCCTTCATTAAGAAGTAAGGTGCTGCTGGTCTAACATCCTGTATGTCTGTCCTCTCCTTCATTAAGAAACAAGGTGCTGCTGGTCTAACATCCTGTATGTATGTATCTTTATTCACTTGAGATTGAAATGTAAAAATGTCAGCGTATTTACTTTGTCCGGTTTAAGTAGTGATCTGCAAGGGGAGACAATGTGCACTGAACACTCTCTCTGATGGCACGTTGGTTGCTGGGATGCACAAAAGCTTCCTGGCAAGGTGAGGCAGCTCTGATGCATGGTCCCTCCACCAGACCAGTGGATCCTCTTCTGCTGGAATGGGTGGCAGAGACAGGTGGACCTTGATCTCTTCTTTCCCTCTGTCTTCTGGGGGGGGGGGGGGGGGGTTGGAATCTGACCCTCTTCACCTCTCTGCTGCCTTGTTGAGGTAATCTTTCTCAGCAACCCAGACAGGCCTTTTTCCCTCCGATGCCGCTGTGTTGGTGGTGGAGGTGCTGCTGGTGCTTTGTGGTTCTTGCCTGACTTGTGCAGCTGCCAGCTTCAAGGCCTCCTGGACACAGCTGCCAGCTTCAAGGCCTCCTGGACACAGCTGCCAGCTTCAAGGCCTCCTGGACACAGCTGCCAGTGTCAACTTTTGCATCCTCAGGTTCATCTAAAAAGCTAATTTTGAAGCGGGGGGTCAATGAAACAAGCCATGTGCATGACTCTCTGTGTATCTGTTGTTAAGGTCTTCTCTCATTACCCTTTTCATCTCCTTGGTCAGGGATGGCTCTGTATCCTTTTCCACTAGAACATCACGGGTGATGTGGTCCAGGACCGGCTTGATGGCTGACAGTGTCTCTGAGGCAAGTGCATCTGTATACTTGCTCAGAGTTTGAAGGAGCTGGCACAGTTACTCCATGAGACTTATGTCGGTATCCTTTGGCATCAGATGCCATGTTCCTCTTTCTCCAGCCAGAGTCGCACAGACTGGCTGCAGTTGGCTGAGGAAACTCTCAAGCATCTTGTGTGTAGATCCCCATCGGGTCACCACATCATGGATCAGAGCCTTCTGTGGCATGTTGAGGGCAGCTTGCTTTTCTCTCAGTTCTCTCCTCCTCTTCCAGCTCCGTGAGAAGCCTTGGACCAGATGACGGCAGGCCTTGACTGCTGTGTCAACTCTCAGAATTTTCAGAGCCCTTTGAGATGGTCAAAGCACCCAAGCCACAGATCTGGGAACTCTTCTAAAGCCTTGGTCATGTTTGTTGTGTTGTCTGTGGTTATACAGACCAGGTCTTTCTTATTGATCACCCCCTCTTCCAGCATATTCTCAAAAACCTCTCTGTTGTGAGCCGAGTGATCTTCTGGGAAGAACTGTATTTCCAGGCACTTTGACTCCAGTTACCAGTCTGGGGTGAGGTAATGGATAATGAAGCTCATGTAGGGTTGACCACCCCTGCTTTCACTGGTCCAGAGGTCAGTAGTTGCAGCAAACCATGTTCCTTTGAGCCAAACTTTTTCTAACATCAGCTTTAACCTGGTTGTACAGGTTTGGGATTTCAGTCTTGGAAAATGTTTGATGTCACTTTGTAGCGAGGCACGGCAACCTTCATGAACCTCAGAAAGCCAGGCCTCTCAACGATATGAAATGGCATCATGTCCTTTTGCAATGTAATATGAAAGGCCTGCAGTGAGGTCTTGAGCATTTTTTTGATGTGGATGCATAAGCAGCCTGCCTTTTTAAATGCTTGCTGGAGTGTCTGTGTCACAACTGTAGATGGGGGGGGGGGGGGGGACCAGTAGCATCACTGGGTTTGCCTGCTGCACGCCCACTCTGTAAACAAGGGAATACCAAATGTATTATTATTATCACACACACTATCTTCTGTGTTGCATTTGAGTATATGCAATGACCCCATACACAATTTTACATAAATACAAATGAGTGTTAAAACCTCTTAGTGACCCCTTAACACACGAATCCCGTTAGCGGGATCGATTTGACAACAGCCAGTGAAATAGCAGAGCGCCAAATTCAAAACAACAAAAATCTCATTCAAATTTCTCACACATACAAGTGTTATACACTATTTTAAAGATAAGTTCCTCCTTAATCCAACCACTGTGTCCGATTTCAATAAGGCTTTACGGCGAAAGCATAACATTAGATTATGTTAGGACGGCACCTAAAGAAGGAAAAACCACACAGCCATTTTCCAAGCAAGGAGAGGCGTCACAAAAACCAGAAATACAGCTAAAATTAATCACTAACCTTTGAACTTCATCAGATGGCACTCATAGGACTTCATGTTACACAATACATGCATGTTTTGTTTGATAAAGTTCATATTTATATTTAAAAAAAACATTTTACATTGGCGCGTAATGTTCAGTAATGTTTTGCCTCCAAAATCCGGTGATTTTGCAGAGAGCCACATCAATTTACAGAAATACTTATCATAAACTTTGACAAAATATACAGGTGTTATGCACAGAATTATAGATACACTTCTCCTTAATGCAACCACTGTCAGATTTCAAAAAAGCTTTACGGCAAAAGCACATTGTTCAATATTCTGAGTACAGAGCTCAGCCATCAACAACAAGCCAAACAGAAACCCGCCATTTTGAAGTCAATAAAACTCAGAAATAGTATGATAAATATTCACTTACCTTTGATGATCTTCTTCAGAATGCACTCCCAGCAATCCCAGTTTAACAATAAATGTTTGTTTTGTTCGATAAACTTCATCTTTATGTCCAAATACCATTTTGTTCGCGTGTTAGGTTCACTATTCCAGGCAAGCACTTGCTAACTCCAGACGAAAAGTCAAAAAAGTTATACTACAGTTTGTAGAATCATCTCAAACGATGTATAGAATCAATCTTTAGGTTGTTTTTAACATAAATCTTCAATAAAATTCCAACTGGACGATTCTGTTCTCTTTAGGAATGAAGATGAACTCAGCTCGCTCCCAAGTCTGCGTGCGTGATTGAACTTATGCCTTGTCCTGGGACACCTGGTTGGAACAGCTCTTGTTGGCTCCGTACTCACAGTAAAAGCCTGTAACAATGTTCTAAAGACTGTTGACATCTAGTGGAAGCCTTAGGAAGTGCAACATGACCCCGTTAACACTACAAATTGAATAGGGATTCACTTTAAAAAACTACAAGCCTCAGATTTCCCACTTCCTGGTTGGATTTTTCTCAGGTTTTTGCCTGCCATATGAGTTCTGTTATACTCAGACATCATTCAAACAGTTTTAGAAACTTCAGAGTGTTTTCTATCCAAATCTACTAATAATATGCATATCCTACCTTCTGAGCCTGAGTAGCAGGCAGTTTACTCTGGGCACGTTTTTCATCCGGACGTGAAAATACTGCCCCCTATCCCAGAGAGGTTTTAAGAAGACGGTGATAGTAATTGCAATGAGCCCAACAATTGACATACGGGAGTCTTGTATAGGAGTCTGTAGTGTTTCTACTGTTGGAACACTTTTACAACCAAGTCGACTGACGGATCTTAAATGAACAAAATATGTTGGTTGGGTGACTAAACTACATAACGCGTTATCGTGTGCAATGGTAGGCTGGGGACACACCATTTTTAACAACGCTTTTTTTCTGATTAAAAAAAAGTGTTCATTGCATCCGCCGTGGAGCCCAGTTTCATAATATGACCATATTTCCCAAGTGCTTGCCGTAGTTTTGAAGTAATCACGAAAAAACAGGCCTTGTTTTAGGGTATTTTTCACCCTGCCAGCTCCTATTAGTTAAATTGAGCACCGTGGCACCAACTCGTCTTCTGAACGTTCTCTTCCCAGCTTATTGTTTTACGTCACAATGCCTGTTTCGCTATTGTTGGCAATGAGACCTGCTCACTTTGTTTAAATGTAAACAACAACAACAACAACATTACTCATGGAACTCTGAGGTCGTCCCATTGTTTCCTATATAGGGGAAATATCTTGCAATTTGTATATTTAGATTTTTTTTCAAGTCAGATGCCATTTTAATAATCTCCTCTTTCTAATTCTGTAAGGCTGGGCAGCGAGCTCGGTTGTCATTAAATGCTAGCCCCAAAATACTTTTTGCCCTTGGAACGCTGAGCTCCACCCATTGTTTTCCTATGGAGAGGCATCCCATAGGAAAACATATATGTGTATATTCAAGTCGGGCACCATTTTAATCAGGAGAATCTCCTCTTTGTAATTATGTAAGTCTGGGCAGCGAGCTTGTTTGTCATCAATCACTAGACCAGAAATAGTCAGTTCATTTTTTCCCCCAACTTTCTCATTACGCAGACATAAGCACAGTTGACACCATCGATGTGCGGATGTTACTTTCTACACAAGTATTTTTTTTTCCCAGTTTCGTCTGACGAACAGATTGTATTGGTAAAATAATAAGGGATACATGTGCCTTTTTAGGCAAAATGGAATTCTAAGCATCACTCCAGTCAAAACAGGCTCTGCGAACATTCCATTCCATTCATTCGCTATGGGCTCGCGCTAGTGTTCCAGCTTAGCCAACATTCTTCTGCTGTTTTTCAGCCTTAAGTGAATTTTTCAATGGTTCTATTGTCCAGCCTAGCAATGGGTGAATAGAGTCTGCAGACACATATGACGCATACAGCAGCAGAACAACGAGTAGTGTTTTTATAAGAGTAGGTAACACTGAAAGATTCAATTATTGACAAGCTATTAGCAAGTTAGACAGACAAACCATGACATTTTCCACCATTCCAAAGTCCCCACATCATGCATTGAGCTAAAAGTTAACTTAACTATAAAGTAGTGGGTGGTGGTCACGAAGATGACTTGAGATTTTGAGTTGTTGCCCCCTTTCGCTGCGATTTTAAAAGTAATAATGTTGCATGTTCTGCAGACAAGGTGACCATCTTAGATTTTAAGTTTCCCTCAGCACTCTTGTAAAACCCAAAATACGACTACACTTCAGATTTGGTCCTCTTAGAAGGCTGAAAAATCTCCCGAGCGCTGTCACTGCCTTCCGCCATGTTTTGACACAAAACAAAACCCACGTTTCATGCTCTGCCTGCGTCAGACTGTTGCTAACTTTGGTTGATGCTGGACGGTATTTCCCGTGAGTTTTTCAAACCGCAATAATCAAACACGGTTTTAATGATAATTAACATTTGAAACGGTAATACTAACCGTGGGGAATTTTACTGTGGTTTATCGTGAAACCGGTGACCGTTTCATCCCTGTTACAAAACCATCTAATATTCTTGTCTTTGCTCTAATGAATCTGTGTTTTCTCTCCCAGACTTCTCAGATCGTATCAGTAAGAACAAAAGAGTGGGCTATGAGTCGGGAGAATATGAGATTGTGAGTAGATGCTGCTGCAATATTTCATATTGATTAGTTTTGTATAAATAGTACCATTGATTTTGTTGGGACACATAACCCATCTCTGTGAAATCCATCACAAGACCTTTAACATGTCCTTTTGAATCATGCATATAATGATTCAGCTGTCTACTTAAATCTTGTGGATAATGATTCAGCTGTCTACTTAAATCTTGTGGATAATGATTCAGCTGTCTACTTAAATCTTGTGGATAGTGATTCAGTTGTCTATTTGAATCTTGTGGATAGTGATTCAGTTGTCTATTTGAATCTTGTGGATAATGATTCAGTTGTCTACTTAAATCTTGTGGATAGTGATTCAGTTGTCTATTTGAATCTTGTGGATAGTGATGTTAACTCTGTTTTCCTCTCTCTCTCCTCTCTCCGTGCCTGTCTAGTTGGCGGAGGGCTGTGGGGTGAAGGAAACCCCCCAGCAGAAGTACCAGCGGCTGGTTAATGAGATCCAGGAGCTCAGTCAGGAGGTGGAGACCATCCAGGTAAAACCCCTACACCCTAAACCATCCAGGTAAAACCCCTACACCCTAAACCACCCAGGTACAACCCCTACACCCTAAACCACCCAGGTACAACCCCTACACCCTAAACCACCCAGGTACAACCCCTACACCCTAAACCACCCAGGTACAACCCCTACACCCTAAACCACCCGGGTACAACCCCTACACCCTAAACCACCCGGGTACAACCCCTACACCCTAAACCACCCGGGTACAACCCCTACACCCTAAACCACCCGGGTACAACCCCTACACCCTAAACCACCCGGGTACAACCCCTACACCCTAAACCACCCGGGTCAGACAAATACTCCCAAAGCCCTAACGTTAGCCCCCTAGCCCATACACCCTAACGTTAGCCCCCGAGCCCTTCCACCCTAACGTTAGCCCCCGAGCCCTTCCACCCTAACGTTAGCCCCCGAGCCCTTCCACCCTAACGTTAGCCCCCGAGCCCTTCCACCCTAACGTTAGCCCCCGAGCCCTTACACCCTAGCCTCTACGGACCTGTGTACATATGGCTACAATAGGGCATCTAAGTTGAAGCTGCCTTCAGAATGTGTGTCCCCCCCCAATCTTGCTGATTAGTCTCGGATTCCTGGGGCTCATCTTTATACCCCATTGACCTCTACCCACCCCCAAACCACCCATCTTTATACCCCATTCACCTGTACCCACCCCCAAACCACCCATCTTTATACCCCATTCACCTCTACCCACCCCCAAACCACCCATCTTTATACCCCATTAACCTCTACCCACCCCCAAACCACCCATCTTTATACCCCATTCACCTCTACCCACCCCCAAACCACCCATCTTTATACCACAGTGACCTCTACCCACCTCCAAACTAGTGGTTGTCATTTCCCTGGTAGTGTGCTGATCACCTCTGTCTATGCTCCTCTCCCCTCAGGCGACCACAAGGGACAGCAGTTCAGAGGAGCGTCTAACTCCTGTAGTCCTAGCTCAGCAGGCTGCCCAGCTCAAACAGCAGCTGGTCTCTGCCCACCTGGACTCACTGCTGGGACCACAGGCACATATTAACCTAGCTGATCCAGATGGAGCACTGGCCAAGTAAGAGAGAGGGGAGGGAGGGAGGGAGGGGGGGGGCACTACAGAGGGTAGTGCGTACGGCCCAGTACATCACTGGGTCCAACCTTCCTATCATCCAGGACCTCTATACCAGGCGGTGTCAGAGGGAGGCCCTAAAAGTTGTCAGACTCCCGCCAGTCAAGTCATAGACTGTTCTCTCTGCTACTGCATGGCAAGCATACCGATGCAACAGGACCCTAAACATCTTCTCCCCCCCCCCCCCCCCCAAGCCATAAGACTGATAAATGTACTGAACTACAATATAAACGTAACTATTACAGTTCATATAAGGAAGTCAGTCAATTGAAATGAATTCATTAGGCCCTAAATTAGGGATTTCACATGACTGGGAATACAGATATGCATCTGTTGGTCACAGATACCTTTAAAAAAAAAAAAAAAAAAGGTAGGATCAGAAAACCAGTCAGTATCTGGTGTGACCACCATATGCCTCATGCAGCACAACACATCTCCTTCACATAGAGTTGATCAGGCTGTTGATTGCAGCCTCTGGAATGTTGTCCCACTCCTCTTCAATGGCTGTGTGAAGATGCTGCCTATTGGCGGGAATTGAAACATGCTGTCGTACACGTCGATCCAGAGCATCCCAAACATGCTTAGTGGGTGACATGTCTGGTGAGTATGCAGGCCATGGAAGAACTGGGACGTTTCCAGCTTCCAGGAATTGTGTACAGATCCTTGCGTAATGGGGGGTTGAGGAGGATGAATGGCAAGACAATGGGCCTCAGGATCTAGTCACGGTATCTCATAGACCCACGGCACCATGGGGCATTCTGTTCACAACGTTGACATCCAGTAAACCGCTCGCCCACACGACGCAATGCGGTTTGAGGACGGTTTGACATACTGCTAAATTCAATAAAACAGATTTGATTTTGACGTTAACCTGACTGACTCAGAAAGGTAGACGATATTAGTCTTTGCAGTCGCCTCTCTTAAAACCCCCGTCTGTCTCTTTTTTATTAGACTTACCACCCTAACCCTTATGTGCCTTTATTCTTTACCCTCTCCTTCCTCCCTTTCTCTCTCCTTCCTCCCTTTCTCTCTCCTTCCTCCCTTTCTCTCTCCTCCCTCCTTTCTCTCTCCTTTCTCTCTCCTTCCTCCCTTTCTCTCTCCTTTCTCTCTCCTTCCTCCCTTTCTCTCTCCTTTCTCTCTCCTTTCTCCCTTTCTCTCTCCTTCCTCCCTTTCTCTCTCCTTCCTCCCTTTCTCTCTCCTTCCTCCCTTTCTCTCTCCTTCCTCCCTTTCTCTCTCCTTCCTCCCTTTCTCTCTCCTTCCTCCCTTTCTCTGTCCGTCTCCTGCAGACGTCTGTTAACCCAGCTGGAGGCAGTGAGGGCCAATAGGGGCAGTACAGGAGAGGGGAAGGCCCCAGCAGCGAAAGGTCCTGATGGTGTGGTGTTGTATGAGCTACACAGCCGGCCAGAACAGGAGAAGTTCACAGACGCTGCCAAGGTATGAAGCCCAGGGCAATGGGACTGTGTGGAAAGGGGTTCCCAACAGCACAGTTTGTGTGTGTGTGGTCGGCAGCAATGTGTCTGTATTTGCACATGCAAATTTGAGTCAGTCCTTGGTCAATTCTGTGTCACTTGTTTACCCAGTTTTCATTCATTCACGCCTTAACCTCTCCAATGTTTGTGTCTGTGTAGATGGCAGAGTTGGAGAAGCGCCTTGCAGAGCTGGAGACTGCTGTGGGTTCTGGATCAGACAAACCGGGACCTCTGAGTGCTGGGGTGCAGGGAGGCAGTCTCATGGTGAGTCTCTTCTGTCAACCACCTTGGTCCAGTTCAGTAGGTAAAAAAACAGGATATTTTTTATTGTGCCAACCGAACTCAATCAATCCAATTTTGTTCATAAAACATTTTTGGTTTTGCATGATCCACAATGTCAGAAAGTACAGTAACCCTGCCCTGATCATCAATCACTGTTAGCCCTGTGACTGAGTGCTCTCGCTCTGTCCTCCAGGACACTATGGAGCTGCTGCAGGCGAGGGTCAGTGCTCTGGACTCAGCCACTCTGGACCAGGTGGAAGCCAGGCTGCAGGTAATATTGAGGATCAGCAGAATTATAACAATCAGGGGGGAGGGAATGCAAAACTCACCTTGTATCAGTCTAGCAGCAATCAATGTTCCACTACTCTGCAGAAAACACTTTTGTTTATTATCTACTTCTCTTGCTCTGGCAATGTTAACATATGTTTCCCATGCTAATAAAGCCCCTTGAATTGTATTGAATTGAACACCCAAGGACAGATGGGCTGGTATTTTTGTGCTTGTGATACTGTATAAAAGTGAACACGGTTATCGTGTGATGTTTTGTGTTTTTCTTTGTGTAGAGCGTCCTTGGGAAGATGAATGAGATAGCGAAGCACAAGGCAACCATTGAAGATGCTGGCACACAGAATAAGGTTAGTCCAGCTTTTTTTATGTTGAGGTTTAGAAGTAACATAAGAGTTTTTATACCACGACGTCAGTAATTAGGTTATCCCTATGACCAGGAGGTTTTCCTAACCACCAGGAGAACCACTTGGCCCAACAGTAGTCATCTCCTGTAGATGGAACCTGGACAATCAAATCACATTTTATTGGTCGCATACACATGGTTAGCAGGTGTTAATGCGAGTGTAGCGAAATGCTTGTGCTTCTAGTTCCGACTATGCAGTAATATCCAACGAGTAATCTAACCTAACAATTTCACAACAACTACCTTAAACACACAAGTGTAAAGGAATGAATAAGAATATGTACATATAAATATATGAATGAGTGATGGTACAGAACGGCAGATGCAAGATGCAGTAGATGGTATCGAGTACAGTATATACATATGAGATGAGTAATATAGGGTATGTAAACATATAAAAGTGGCATTGTTTAATGTGGCTAGTGATACATGTATTACATCAAGATGGCAAGATGCAGTAGATGGTATAGAGTACAGTATATACATATGAGATGAGTAAAGTAGGGTATGTAAACATTATATGAAGTGGCATTGTTTAAAGTGGCTAGTGATACATTTTTCATAAATTTTTACATTATTAAAGTGGCTGGAGTTGAGTCAGTATGTTGGCAGCAGCCACTCAATGTTAGTGATGGCTGTTTAACAGTCTGATGGCCTTGAGATAGAAGCTGTTTTTCAGTCTCTCGGTCCCTGCTTTGATGCACCTGTACTGACCTCGCCTTCTGGATGATAGCGGGGTGAACAGGCAGTGGTTCGGGTGGTTGTTGTCCTTGATGATCTTTATGGCCTTCCTGTGACATCGGATGGTGTAGGTGTCCTGGAGGGCAGGTAGTTTGCCCCCGGTGATGCGTTGTGCAGACTTCACTACCCTTTGGAGAGCCTTACGGTTGTGGGCGGAGCAGTTGCCATACCAGGCGGTGATACAGCCCGACAGGATGCTCTCGATTGTGCATCTGTAAAAGTTTGTGTGTTTTTGGTGACAAGCTGAGTTTCTTCAGCCTCCTGAGGTTGAAGAGGCGCTGCTGCACCTTCTTCACCACGCTGTCTGTGTGGGTGGACCAATTCAGTTTGTCCGTGATGTGTATGCCGAGGAACTTAAAACTTTCCACCCTCTCCACTACTGTCCCGTCGATGTGTATAGGGGGCTGCTCCCTCTGCTGTTTCCTGAAGTCCACGATAATCTCCTTTGTTTTGTTGATGTTGAGTGTGAGGTTATTTTCCTAACACCACACTCCGAGGACCCTCACCTCCTCCCTGTATGCAGTCTCGTCGTTGTTGGTAATCAAGCCTACCACTGTTGTGTCGTCTGCAAACTTGATGATTGAGTTGGAGGCGTGCATGGCCACGCAGTCGTGGGTGAACAGGGAGTACAGGAGAGGGCTGAGCACACACCCTTGTGGGGCCTCAGTGTTGAGGATCAGCGGGGTGGAGATGTTGTTACCTACCCTCACCACCTGGGGGCGGCCCGTCAGGAAGTCCAGGACCCAGTTGCACAGGGCGGGGTCAAGACCCAGGGTCTCGAGCTTAATGTTGAGTTTGGAGGGTACTATGGTGTTAAATGCTGAGCTGTAATCGATGAACAGCATTCTCACATAGGTATTCCTCTTGTCCAGATGGGTTAGGGCAGTGTGGTTGTGATTGCGTCGTCTGTGGATCTATTGAGGCGGTAAGCAAATTGGACTGGGTCTAGGGTGTCAGGTAGGGTGGAGGTGATATGATCCTTGACTAGTCTCTCAAAGCCCTTCATGATGATGGAAGTGAGTGCTACGGGGCGATAGTCATTTAGCTCAGTTACCTTAGCTTTCTTGGGAACAGGAACAATGGTGACCCTCTTGAAGCATGTGGGAACAGCAGACTGGGATAAGGATTGATTGAATATATCTGTAAACACACCAGCCAGCTGGTCTGCGCATGCTCTGAGGACGCGGCTGGGGATGCCGTCTGGGCCTGCAGCCTTGCGAGGGTTAACCTGTTAGGGCTAGGGGGCAGTATTGACACGGCTGGATAAAAAACATACCCGATTTAATCTGGTTACCACTCCTACCCAGTAACTAGAATATGCATATACTTATTACATATGGATAGAAAACACCCTACATTTTCTAAAACTGTTTGAATGGTGTCTGTGAGTATAACAGAACTCAAATGGCAGGTCAAAACCTGAGCGATTCCTTTACAGGAAGTGGCCTGTCTGACCATTTCTTGAACTTCTTTTCCATCTCTATCATTTACTAAGGATCTCTGCTCTAACGTGACACTTCCCACGTCGTCCATAGGCGCTCAGAGCCCGGGAAAAAACAGAATGTCGTCATTCCAGCCCCAGGCTGAAACACATTATCGCCTTTCTCAAGTGGCCGATCAAGGGACACTGGCCTTATGCGCGTGACCCCGACCGCCCCCGCCTTTGGGATTTTTTCCTCTGTTTGCCGAAAAGGAGATTCCCTGTCGGAATATTATCGCTTTTCTACGAGAAAAGTGTCGTAAAAATTGATTTTAAACAGCGGTTGACATGCTTCGAAGTACGGTAATCGAATATTTCGAATTTTATTGTCACGAATTGCGCCATGCGCGCGACACTTCTTTACTATTTCGGATAGTGTCTGGAACGCACGAACAAAACGCCGCTATTCGGATATAACGATGGATTATTTTGGACCAAACCAACATTTGTTATTGAAGTAGCAGTCCTGGGTGTGCATTCTGACGAAGACAACAAAAGGTAATGAAACTTTTATAATAGTAAATATGATTATGGTGAGTGCTAAACTTGCCGGGTGTCTAAATAGCGAGCCCGTGATGCCTGGGCTATGTACTTAGAATATTGCAAAATGTGCTTTCACCAAAAAGCTATTTTAAAATCGGACATATCGAGTGCATAGAGGAGGTCTGTATCTATAATTCTTAAAATAATTGTTATGCTTTTTGTGAACGTTTATCGTGAGTAATTTAGTAAAATGTTAGCGAATTCCCCGGAAGTTTGCGGGGGGTATGCTAGTTCTGAACGTCACATGCTAATGTAAAAAGCTGGTTTTTGATATAAATATGAACTTGATTGAACAAAACATGCATGTATTGTATAACATAATGTCCTAGGGTTGTCATCTGATGAAGATCATCAAAGGTGAGTGCTGCATTTAGCTGTCTTCTGGGTTTTGGTGACATATGCTGGCTTGAAAAATGGGTGTCTGATTATTTCTGGCTTGGTACTCTGCTGACATAATCTAATGTTTTGCTTTCGTTGTAAAGCCTTTTTGAAATCGGACAGTGTGGTTAGATTAACGAGAGTCTTGTCTTTAAATGGCTGTAAAATAGTCATATGTTTGAGAAATTGAAGTAATAGGATTTTTAAGGTTTTGAAAATCGCGCCACAGGCTGGCAGTGGCTGTTACGTAGGTGGGACGCAAGCGTCCCACCTAGCCCATAGAGGTTAACACGTTTAAATGTTTTACTCACGTCGGCTACAGTGAAGGAGAGTCCGCAGGTTTTGGTAGCGGGCCGTGTCAGTAGCACTGCGTTGTTCTCAAAGTGAGCAAAAAAGTTGTTTAGTCTGTCTGTGAGCAAGACAGCGTGATCCGCGACGGGGCTGGTTTTCTTTTTGTAATCCATGATTGACTGTAGACCCTGCCACATACGTCTCGTGTTTGAGCCGTTGAATTGCGACTCTACTTTGTCTCTATACTGATGCTTAGCTTGTTTGATTGCCTTGCGGAGGGAATAGCTACACTGTTTGTATTCGGTCATGTTTCCGGTCAACATGCCCTGATTAAAAGCAGTGGTTCGGCTTTCAGTTTCGCTCGAATGCTGCCATCAATCCACGGTTTCTGGTTGGGGAATGTTTTAATAGATGCTGTGGGTACGACATCGCCGATGCACTTGTTAATAAACTCGCTCACCGAATCAGCGTATTCGTCAATGTTGTTGTTCGCCGCAATGAGGAACATATCCCAGTCTACATGATCGTAGCAATCTTGAAGCGTGGAATCTACCACCAACAGTAGTCATCTCCTGTAGATGTAACCTGGACAATCCTCCACCAACCTTCAGAATTACTCAGACTCTCATTCCTCGAATTCTGCCGTCTGTTTACCCCCAACCTTATCATTATTGGCTGTGTATTATTTTCAGCCACAACGTGTTCCATGTTGTCTGTCTGTCAGGTGTCTCAGCTGTATGACGTGGTGCAGAAGTGGGACGCCATGGCCACCTCTCTGCCCCAGGTGGTGCAGAGGCTCATGGCTGTCAAGGAGTTGCATGAACAAGGTAATCACCTGTCAATCACCAGACCTGGCTCAGAAACATTCTAACCTGCCAATCACCTGGCTTTCAGACCTGGCTCAGAAACATACGTTAAAATTAGAAAATAAAAAAAAATACGCACATTTAACTGCAGGTGTGGCTGTTATAAAAACTAATTTAAAAGGAACAAGTAATGTCCACAACTCTGATATGCTTTGAAAATGTTGGTTGTCTGATTCTCTCTCTGTAGCCATGTGGGTGGTCTGACTCTCTCTGTGTGTGTGTGTGTGTGTGTGTGTGTGTGTGTGTGTAGCCATGCAGTTTGGTCAGCTGCTGACCCACCTGGACACCACCCAGCAGATGATCAACAACTCTCTGAAGGACAACGGGACACTGCTCTCACAGGTAGTAGACACACTGACACTGCTCTCACAGGTAGTAGACACACTGACACTGCTCTCACAGGTAGTAGACACACTGACACTGCTCTCACAGGTAGTAGACACACTGACACTGCTCTCACAGGTAGTAGACACACTGACACTGCTCTCACAGGTAGTAGACACACTGACACTGCTCTCACAGGTAGTAGACACACTGGCACGTCTCACACTGCTCTCACACTGCTCTCACAGGTAGTAGACATGTCTCACACTGCTCTCACAGGTAGTAGACATGTCTCACACTGCTCTGAGGTAGGTTGGACTGCTGCTGGACTGATATGTCACTTTTTAAAGTACCTTTGTAAAAATACTTAAGTTGTTCTTTGGGGTATCTGTACTTGACTATTTATATTTTGGACTACTTTTACTCAGCATATTTTCCTAAAGAAAATCATGTACTTTTTATTCCCATACATTTTCTCTGACACCTAAAAAGTTCTCTGGCAACTGCTCTGGTGGACATTACTGCAGTCAGCACTCCAATTCCACGCTCCCTCAACTTGAGACATTTGTGGCATTGCGTTGTGTGACCAAACTGCACATTTTAGTGGCCTTTTATTGTCCCCAGCACAAGGTGCACCTGTGTAATTATAGTTGTTTAATCAACTTTTATTTCAGCTCATGAAACACTTTACACTTTTACGCTTATTTTTGTTCAGTTTATATTTAAAACCAAATACTTTTAGACTTTTACTCAAGTAATATTTTACTTGGTGACTTTCACTTTTACTTGAGTCATTTTCTATTAAGGTATCTTTACTTTTACTCAAGTATGACAATTGGATACTTTTCCCACCATGATAGTTAAGAACACTAACAATATGGAAGAAAATGAAACGTATTCTAACAGGAACCAATATCACTCCCATAAAAAACACCCCTATGAAACAATTCTTGGAAAGCTTTTCACAATTCACCAATTTAATTTGGTCCACATGGAAAACTAACAGCAGAGAGAACCAGAAATGACTTCGTAATAGTAATAAAAAAATAATATTTCCATGACAGAATTTAAAAGCAATTGTTGCCTGGCCAATGTAGATATTTTCAAATGCATGGAATTAAAGGTTTTATATCGAGAAATTGATTTGATATCAGAGCAATCTTGAGGGGATCTTATTTGAGTCAGAAAAGGATGTTCTTATGATAGATAGATCTATCTATCTATCGATACACACACACACAAAACCTTGCAGAGAGCCTATCCAACTGACAATCTCTTAGAAAAAGACCAAGACTAAAAAAAGAACTGATGTTGGCACAAGATGGAGGAAAAGTTGGAAAATAACTAATGCAATTACAGTTAACGAAATGAATCTAGTATAAACACATTTTGTTGAATTTATTACACATGACAAAATTGACATTCTCAGCACAATGACAGTCATGACTTAGGTTTTACACTTAACAATGACTCTATAGCATTTCCAGAAGGTATGGATTATTGAGTCCAAAAGTGATGGGTGGATTTAGAAGTTACAATTTAAATGTACTGTCCCTTATTTTCTCCCAGGTTCAGACAACCATGAAGGAGAATCTCTTCTCTGTAGAGGAGAACTTTGCAGCTCTGGACCAGAGGATGAAGACTCTCAACAAATAAATCTTGTTTTCTTTTTAAAAACGTCTGTCAGGACAGTTGGGCAAATTGAGGGAGCGGAGGGTCTTCTCTCTCTTTATCTCTTCTTCCACCTAAGCCTTTTTTTTTTTTTTCGCAAAGTGGAATGTTTGATTTGAAAGTAGAAAAAACATGACATAAAAAAAAAGCTTACTACTCAAAAATGGGCACCAAATTTTCTTGATTTTTTTACCCCCTTCCACATCTCTCTCCCATTGAAGTCTTTCATTTAGTATCAAATGCAATGCATAACACCCACTCTATATATATATATATATATATATATATATATATATATATATATGTGTGTGTGTGTCACATATTATTCTTCCCTTCAAAGCTCGATGGCTTTTTCTCAATGAAAAATATTCATCCGGATCCTTTCACCCTCTTCACCCACGCTAGTTTTAGGTGCTACAACATTCAGCTAAGTCATTTCATTGAATGTCCAAATTTTGAGGGCTCAAAAAGTGGAATAGCCATGTCAGAGAAAAGACGCGTCTACAACATTACTGCACAAAAACAAACAACCAATGCTGATTTATCCACCCTTTTCCTGAAGTATACACTGCACACTTCCTCTTGTGGATTTAACAGTGGTGGAACCTGCTCAACTCCATGACGGGAAGTATACTAGTGCACACTTTGGGAGAAGGGTGAAGAATCGGGATGCGTTTCAACCAGAAAGACGGTGTTATGGACATGTAGCGGGGGGGGGCCTGAAGTCCTGGAGGGATGCTTGTAAATATGCCTGTGTACCTTAAATGTTTCATGCTCAGTTGCTTGTAACTTATTATTGTGACTGAGACTAAAATACCACACACTACTTTTAAATCTACTGCGTTGTTTGTCATTGCCTACGATGGACTGTACTGTACCTGACTCTGTTGTTGAGATATCATCTGAATAAACAACATGCTTAAACTACACTCACTCTTCTACAGAGAGGGAGAACTTGTGAAACATGTATCTGTTGTTAAACAAAATCAACTCCCTTTAATAAAAACTACAGTTAAATATTACAATTATTCTCTGCCTAAATCTCAATATGATACTTAAAGTTATTCAAGGGAAAGATAGTTTACAGAATTTGTTTCAATCTAAAGTGAACACAATAAATACATTTATACAAAGTCAAGATTAAAAAGAGCATAGTTAAGTTTATTATAATTATTTACATACTAATATGTGACTAAAAAGCCTGTTGCATGCTTCCCAGTCAAAACTGTTGTGTGAAGTTCTGGTGTTGAGCAGGGGCTGTTCATCACTGAGCAGTAAGAATCATTTTAATAAGAACCATTTTTTTGAGGCAAATCGAAATTCTGTAGCCGAAGTCTAGGCCCCGTTCATCGGTGATTGGTCAATAGTACTACTAGTAGGACTGGGAACATGAAGCGTTGTCATTTGAGACGACTAGTTTTGATACAAAATGTTCGTGACTCAATGGGGAAAAACAACCGTTATATTGACGATATTTGTTCTAGTGTTTCAAACGAAAGTCTTTAGGGAGTATGAGAGACGTTAGCCGCATAACGAACCTATGTATGCGGACACCTTAAAAGACTGTAAAACATGACATGATTCAGACTTGATTCCAATGCTACACAATTGTTGATTTCTTCTCAATTCCCTCATATCAACGCAACACAGACTAAATCAAACATTCACAGGAGTGCCAAATATAGAAGGTAAAAATGGCCCCTTTCCCATAAACTATAATGGACAGACTACGTAAATCTGTCCACCAATCACGCAATATTTTGGTTGTGGGTTAACCGAGATTACCTTTACCCCCTAATCCAGGGTCACATATTTTTGCATCCCCTAAAAAAATGAGGCTACGATTAGGGGATCGGGAAAACTGAACCTAGATCTGTGGTTACAGACAGGAAACTTGTTACTCGAGTGCTCTGGTCATGATTCCTCATGTTTGTAAAGGTGCTACATGGCCAGTAGAGGGAAGCATAGACCTTTATAGAAAGTTTAGCATGAGTTAATTGGGTTCATACGGTTAGTGTACAGGTTTTCAACACTCACTCCATCATTGCCAACTGCTGCAGTGACCAGTACGGAGAAAAATGCTGCAAAACACCAGTACGGAGAAAAAAATTTATGAAATGTATGCATTCACTACTGTAAGTCGCTCTGGATAAGAGCGTCTGCTAAATTACTCAAATGTAAATGCAGTGAAGCCCAGATACAGTGCAATTGAACTTTGAACCTTTTTGGATCTGTTAGCCACCATTGAAGTATATTTACTAAAACCCTGATGTACAATAGGTATACGGCTAATGACAGTGTTGTGAGTGGTGGTAGTGCTGGTGTTTGAAGCAGCCAGGTTGATCACTTAATATAGCCTAGTTTCTATCTGATCGGCTGTGGGAAAATGAAAACTATCAGTAAAATGTCTTCTTGCCCCTCGTCGGCCTCATCACTGTAGGGCTTTTTACCGTGACATCCTCCGCAGTGCTTGTTTCCTCTTCCTTCCTCCGTGCGTGTGGCAGGTTCCCTCTCCTCAGCATTCTTGAAGTCTGCGTGGGTATTCCCCGCCATCTCCCTTCTAAACTAGACCCCGCTTAAATTTCGGGAATGTCCCGTACACCTCCGATGTGATCTGTCTTTTTAATCTTTGTTCAGGCGCCCAACTCTGCCTTTGGGTTTGTTTGGGGACTTTTCTTTCAGGCATGCGCAGTCGCTGAGAGGCGAACTTTTGGAAATTCCATAACAACAATGCACCTGAAGAGCCGCTCGTCCGTTCTCTGAGCTGTTCTGTGGACCTGTGCTGACCCCTGCTCTAGCTTTATTATAGACTATAATAAACCAACAAATGATAAGCATTCAAACTGAGCAGTCCTACAGTAAACAGTCAGGATACATAGAATAGAGTAGATACATATAACAGAATATAACTTTACTGTCCATTATTTTTGTTCTGTGAGAGAATGGGCAGGAGGGGCAACAGTGTTTATGAAAAGAAAAACACTAAGTTTACACCACAATATTATTCCATTGACCCAGCGTCAGCCGGGTTTGGCTGGGGTGGGCCGAAATAAGAATTTGTTCTTAACTGATTTGCCTAGTTAAATACTTTTAAAAATGTTTTTATCTGATGTACGAGTATGAACATTTTTCTTAGGCATCACCATACAGGAATAAACTCTCATTTAACAAGAGTATAAATCAATAGGCTATATGCCTAATCAGATAAAGTTAATATGCAATTACAGCGAGCAAAGAGAGTCAGGTTGAGATAAGTGCTTCTGTAAAACTTAGACAGCATTGATACGACCGCGTAATTATACTTGTTACCTACCTAATACTGAAGAACAATAGACAGAGAGACAGTGCCAGGTCTAGTCCCAGTCCCAAAACAATCAAGGTATAAAACACAATATGAATATTCACCTGTCATGTCAACAGTCTTTCTGTATAATTTATAAAAAATAAAAATAAAATACATGAATTCCAATCCAGAAAACCACATACAGTTTCTCAGGACAGTTTTATTTTATGGAAAGTCTAAGTAGGAACGACCTGTGATCCTGATTTCCTTTACTTTGATGCAACTCCTCCTAGAAGTAGACCCACAGAAATCAACACACTATAGCCTACAGATTACTACATATTCAAACCGAACATTAAGTGCATTCGGAAAGTATTCAGACCCCTTGACATTTTCCCCATTTTGTTATGTTACAGCCTTATTATAAAATTGATTAAATAGTTTTTTCCTTTATCAATCTACACACAATACCCCATAATGACAAAGCAAAAACATTTGCAAATGTAGAAATGTTTGCAAATGTATTTTTTTTTAAAACAACTGAAATATCACATTTCGGTAAGTATTCAGACCCTTTACTCAGTACTTTGTTGAAGCACCTTTGGCAGCTATTACAGCTTCAAGTCTTCTTGGGTATGACGCTACAAGCTTGGCACACCTGTATTTGGGGAGTTTCTCCCATTCTCTGCAGATCCTCTCAAGCGCTGTCAAGTTGGATGGGGAGCGTCGCTGCACAGCTATTTTCAGGTCTATACAGAGATGTTCGATCAGGTTCAAGTCCGGGCTCTGGCTGGGCCACTCAAGGACATTCAGAGACTTGTCCCGAAGCCACTCCTGCGTTGTCCTGTTGGAAGGTGAACCTTCGCCCCAGTCTGAGGTCCTGAGCGCTCTGGAGAAGGTTTTCATCAAGGATCTCTCTGTACTTTGCTCCGTTCATCTTTGCCTCGATGCTGACTAGTCTCCCAGTTACTGCCACTGAAAAACATTCCCACAGCATGATGCTGTCACCACCATGCTTCACTGTAGGGATGGTTCCAGGTTTCTTCCAGACGTGACGCTTGGCATTCAGGACAAAGAGTTCAATCTTGGTTAAATCAGACCAGAGAATCTTGTTTCTCATGGTCTGAGAGTCCTTTTGGCAAACTCCAAGCGGGCTGTCATGTGCCTTTTACTGAGGAGTGGCTTCCGTCTGGCCACTTTACCATAAAGGCCTGATTGGTGGAGTGCTGCAGAGATGGCTGTCCTTCTGGAAGGTTCTCCCATCTCCACAGAGGAACTCTGGAGCTCTGTCAGAGTGACCATCGGGTTCTTGGTCCCCTCCCTGACCAAGGCCCTTCTCCCTAGATTGCTCAGTTTGGCTGGGCGGCCAGCTCTAGGAAAAGTCTTGGTGGTTCCAAACTTCTTCCATTTAAGAAAGATGGAGGCCACTGTGTTCTTGGAGTCCTTCAATGCTGCAGAAATGTTTTGGTTCCCTTCCCCAGATCTGTGCTTCGACACAATCCTGTCTCGGAACTCTACGGACAATTCTTTCGATCTCATGGCTTGGTTTTTCCTCTGACATGTACTCTCAACTGTGGAACCTTTAACGGCTCCCAGGTGGCGCAGTGGTCTAAGGCCCTGCATCTCAGTGCAAGAGGTGTCACTGTAGTCCCTGGTTCGAATCCAGGCTGCATCACATCCAGCCATGATTGGGCGGCACACAATTGGCCAAGCGTCGCCCGGGTAGGCCGTCATTGTAAATAAGAATTTTTTCTTAACTGACTTGCCTAGTTAAATAAAAAAATATATAATAATAAATCTCAGTGCTAGAGGCGTCACTACAGACCCCGGTACACAGGTGTGTGCCTTTCCAAACCATGTCAAATCAAATTAATTTACCACACGTAGACTCCAATCAAGTTGTAGAAACATCAAGGATGATCAATGGAAACAGGATGCTCCTGAGCTCAATTTCGAGTCTCATAACAAAGGGTCTGAATACTTATGTACAGTGAGGGAAAAAAGTATTTGATCCCCTGCTGATTTTGTACGTTTATCCACTGACAAAGAAATGATCAGTCTATGATTTTAATGGTAGGTTTATTTGAACAGTGAGAGACAGAATAACAACAAAAAAATCCAGAAAAACACATGTCAAAAATGTTATAAATTGATTTGCATTTTAATGAGGGAAATAAGTATTTGACCCCTCTGCAAAACATGACTTAGTACTTGGTGGCAAAACCCTTGTTGGCAATCACAGAGGTCAGACGTTTCTTGTAGTTGGCCACCAGGTTTGCACACATCTCAGGAGGGATTTTGTCCCACTCCTCTTTGCAGATCTTCTCCTAGTCATTAAGGTTTCGAGGCTGACGTTTGGCAACTCGAACCTTCAGCTCCCTCCACAGATTTTCTATGGGATTAAGGTCTGGAGACTGGCTAGGCCACTCCAGGACCTTAATGTGCTTCTTCTTGAGCCACTCCTTTGTTGCCTTGGCCGTGTGTTTTGGGTCATTGTCGTGCTGGAATACCCATCCACGACCCATTTTCAATGCCCTGGCTGAGGGAAGGAGGTTCTCACCCAAGATTTGACGGTACATGGCCCTGTCCATCGTCCCTTTGATGCGGTGAAGTTGTCCTGTCCCCTTAGCAGAAAAACACCCCCAAAGCATAATGTTTCCACCTCCATGTTTGACGGTGGGGATGGTGTTCTTGGGGTCATAGGCAGCATTCCTCCTCCTCCAAACATGGCGAGTTGAGTTGATGCCAAAGAGCTCCATTTTGGTCTCATCTGACCACAACACTTTCACCCAGTTGTCCTCTGAATCATTCAGATGTTCATTGGCAAACTTCAGACTGGCATTTATATGTGCTTTCTTGAGCAGGGGGACCTTGCAGGCGCTGCAGGATTTCAGTCATTCATGGCGTAGTGTGTTACCAATTGTTTTCTTGGTGACTATGGTCCCAGCTGCCTTGAGATCATTGACAAGATCCTCCCGTGTAGTTCTGGGCTGATTCCTCACCGTTCTCATGATCATTGCAACTCCACGAGGTGAGATCTTGCATGGCGAGATTGACAGTTCTTTTGTGTTTCTTCCATTTGCGAATAATCGCACCAACTGTTGTCACCTTCTCACCAAGCTGCTTGGCGATGGTCTTGTAGCCCATTCCAGCCTTGTGTAGGTCTACAATCTTGTCCCTGACATCCTTGGAGAGCTCTTTGGTCTTGGCCATGGTGGAGAGTTTGGAATCTGATTGATTGATTGCTTCTGTGGACAGGTGTCTTTTATACAGGTAACAAACTGAGATTAGGAGCACTCCCTTTAAGAGTGTGCTCCTAATCTCAGCTCGTAACCTGTTTAAAAGACACCTGGGAGCCAGAAATCTTTCTGATTGAGAGGGGGTCAAATACTTATTTCCCTCATTAAAATGCAAATCATTTTATAACATTTTTGACGTGTTTTTCTGGATTTTTTGTTGTTATTCTGTCTCTCGCTGTTCAAATAAACCTACCATTAAAATTATAGACTGATCATTTCTTTGTCAGTGGACAAACGTACAAAATCAGCAGGGGATCAAATACTTTTTTCCCTCACTTTAAATAAGGTATTTCTGTTTTTTATATTTTTTCTAAAAACCTGTTTTCATTTTGTCATTATGGGGCATTGTGTGTAGATTGATGAGGGTGGGAAATAATTTAATCAATTTTAGAATAAGGCTGTAATGTAACAAAATGTGGAAAAAGGGAAAGGGTCTGAATACTTTCCGAATGCACTGTACCTACATTGGTCTTATGTCTTTCATATACCTGTTTTACAGTTCAGTTGTGTAGTTTATTGATTTCTCTATAGCCTACAACCTTCAGTTACTCTGGGAATAACATTTACTTTGTTGTTGTCCCTGAGCAGCAATGTTATTATTAGCTACTGCATTAGTATTTAGTTGTTATTAGGCCTATGATTATAATCATTAGTATTTATATTATTATCGAACTAAGAAATTAGATAGGCTTATGGAATAATATTGTGGTGTAAACTTGTGTTTTGCTTTTTATAAAAACACTGTTGCTCATCCCATCACAGACTATCATAACAAAACAAAAACAGCCAGTGCCAACACCGTGGCAACAAAGCCCGGTGTCCTCTAACTATCCTACTAACGAATACAATATACACACGCTACACGAACCGACTCAATACATAGACAATGTATTTCGCTCAACTACTCAGCAACAGACCCTCAAGTCGTGACGTGTAAAAACCGAGGCTCATCGAGCGCTTTTAACCCTGGTCCCGGAGACCGGAGCTTTCTATTCGCTACTCACGCACGCGTCTCATATCGGCGCTGTTGCTAGGCTGGTAAACTGCGGGTGTTGTCGCACGGTGCATTTCAACACTTGTCTGTCTGTCGGAGTTAAGGAATTAACCGTTAAAGTGTCAAAGGATGAAATAACATAGGAAGTTAAAAGACTTTATTATAAAGACAATGAGCATGTTGGTTTTAAAGGGTTAACCTGAATTATTTATGTTTTAATATCAGTTTTCAGCAACACTAGCAGCTTGTTCACGGTCATCATCCCGCAAGGCACAGATAGAGAGGAGTTTGTTTTGATAGCCCGTCACTCCACACAGAGACAAGAGGGCAATATAAAAAGAAATGTCTGAAATGAAATAATATCCCAATAACACGGCATTCCTTTAGAATAAACACATCCAATAAAATAAAAAATAAAAACATCCCTATAGGGTTACATTTCATTATGTTTCCTTTGAGACAAGATGGGGATGCTACCTATGGCGATACATAGGCTATATTGCATTGTTTCCTTTGAGAAAAAAAAAATACGTTTGAAATTGAATTTGTTGCTGCAGACCATATTACTCTTGAGAAATAATATTATACACACAGAGACTTTAAAGCATTTCATTACTCTCTCAAACTTGAAGTGTACAATGTGGCCCTCACGCGCAGAAAGAAAACGGTCCCCAAACAAAGATAAATACCGGAGAATAACAGAAGCAAGTCTAACGGAAAATAAAAACCGATCTATTATTGGATACAAAACGAGCCAATATTCCAAGCAGAGTTACTTTCTTTATTCCTTTCACAATATCCTATAACTGAACATAAATTATAAATAGCCTATATTGTCGCATAATATTTGTGAGAAAAACTTTCCTTAGACATTCTAAAACATTCTTGCATAAGTGTATTTTTTTTACAAATATTTTTGTTAGAGCCAGAAACTGTTAAATAAAACATGCTCTGGTTCTCCCTGTCTTATTTCCGACTAGAAATGTGTTGCCAAGCATTGCATCATTCCTTTCATGTGACTCCCTTTACGCCCCGAATTCATCCGGGCTGCATCACACCTTCACGTCACACAAACTACCCAGAGTGGCGACAACCCGGCCGCCCTTTAGAGCCCGCCTTTACTCTACAATACAATTACCAATTGGATGTCGCCAAGCAAAATCATTTAGCGCGTAGATTACTATTGTACCATTTGGTTGTCAGTCATTTCATCATCAGCTAATGGGCTTCGGTTAAGTAAAAACTAAAAAAACTTCCCGTCGAGTTCGGTTGGCGTCACCATATATAAAGATCACCGGGAGTTCCCGAAAAATCACATTCAGTATCCTAAGCCGAACAATGGTTAACATGAGCTATCACCAATCTCAACTAAAATATATACACAGTCCGAATCCACGACAGTCGAGAAAGCGAAATAATAAAAGAAAAAGGGTAAGTGAATTTTATTCTGTATAGTTTTTTAAAAGTTGTTGATTGTCTTTTAGGGACTTCTATAGGAGTTCTAATTTTAATTTGGCAGCTGATCGTTTCTCTGGTTTCCCCTTTTGGAAAAGAATGTGAATGTTGTTTGGCAACTTTCCCCGTGTCTGTTTAAGGACAGCAGTTGCTGTGTGCAATTATAATTGACATTTGTTATATTTTTATCCAAGATTGAGGGATACATTTATCTGTATATTTGACTTTGACCCCCAAGTGGCGTTCTCTCTGCCACGAGCTCTCAGAAGTTTGACATAACAGAGACACGTTTACGTAACGTTTTGTTTCGGTTTTTATTAACTTATTATTTAATGTTATCAACGTTCAGGCTTTTGTTTGATCAATCTATAAGATGTCATTTATCCAGACGTTATATTTGTTTTGTTAATAGCCTATTATTAAATAACAAAAATAAACACTTATTTGTCTTGACAGAATAAGATCGCATGGCCATTTGGAGAGGATTTTTCATTAGAATAGATAGTACAGGAAGGTTTTCATTGTCTCATCCCTGTGTTTTGTACCCGTTTATAACGGAGGCTTTTGTTTCGCCCGTCCTGGACTCTGATTCCATGACGTAATGCCTTGGCTTGGAGAACGAGCAGCCTGCCACACCACATCCAGCCTGCAGTTGCATAAATATCACATTTCTGAAAATGTATTCTTCAAAGAATACATGATAGAAATATATAGATATTCTTCATGAAAGTATTTGGCAAGAATTGGGCTGCATTTATTGATTAATGTCTACTTGTCTATGGCATGCTTGCTGTGTTGTGGACACAGGTTATTTCCCGTCCACCAAGTGGTTTTTAAAGTACCTTTTAACTATTTCATGTCAAGGATAAACCTCTATTTTTAGAAGAAAAAAAAGATATGTTGCATGTTGGGAAGAGTGCATGTCGAAATCTATTTTTTCTTTTTCATGAGCTTGTGTAAATCCAAATCCAGTATGTTTTGATCGAAATAGAAATCACTTTGGACTGTGGCAGGAGGAATGACCGATTTTCTGATGATTTTACACACATATTATTATTTTTTTTTTACCAGAACATGTGAAGCCATAGCATAGTAGTTTGTCAAGTTATTGTATTAATTTCATCCACATAAAATCAGTTTTATAGGCCTGCGTTCAACCGTTTTTAACAATGCGTTGTCAGGTTGTTTATCAAGTTGAGTGCCTCAGCTATATTTCCAGTAGACATCTGTCTGCCGTTATAAAATATACATTTCTGTTCCTTTAAGCACATTCTAACATCTCCACACACTGTATTGAATAATCGTTGTATTAATTAATGCCATATATTCTTTCTAGACTTGTTGGGACAAATTATCTCCAACGACCAATTGCCAGACTTGATCATCAGAGACTTTCAGAAGGTGAATTGCGTTTCCTCATTCTGTTGATTTCGGTGTTGTTTTTACTGTTGGATGACAAGTTAACCTCATTATACTTATATATCAATGCATTTCTTTTCAAGATTTTAACTTGATAATGTTTGAAATTAAGTTTCACTACTATTCACTAGAGCTCGTGTTTTTGACAATAGAATTCTATATAAAAGACATTGGTTTGTGCAGTAGACTCATTTGTCCACCAAGTGCCACTATTTGACCATTTAGTGAAAAAGTGTCTGTTTTTAAACAATATAGAAATTATAATAGCGGTACTTTGTTCAATTGCTCATCTTCCTTCAACTCTTGATAATTCTTAACATATGCTAACTTAGCTGTGCAATAGAAAAGTCTCTCGTACACATAGCTTTCTCCTGAGTAATTTGTATATCGATCCCGATGCCTAGCCTACTGTAGAGAAACCATATAACTGTTCATGCAGAAGATATATATTAAATAATTATTTCCTCATTCTAAAACCGTCTCCATCTCCAGTCCTGGTCCAGTGTGTTCCAGCGTGTGGAAGACTATCGGTGTCGACTGAGTGACGGAGCAAAAGATGACTGCCGAGTGGCTTCACCTGCCCCCTCCGTACCCCCCCGGTGTGGGACCGCTGTGTGGTGCAGAGTCGTACCCCCCCGGTGTGGGGCCGCTGTGTGGTGCAGAGTTGGAGGCGTGGTATGAGGACCTGCAGGATATACTGGGATCAGACGGGGGCGGGGCCAAACCGGCGCGTGCCCCTCCCTGCTCTGAGGTCAGTTGAGATTTTAAAAATAGTTTTGATCAATATGGATTGATCTATCAACGATGACTGATTGATTGATGATCGTCGATGTGTTTTGGCTTTTGAATCAGTTGTTGGTTTCTTCGTCTTCTCTTTTTCATGATGCAACTCTTTCCACAGTGCTGATGTAAGAAGCTCCGTCGACATAACCGTTCCCTAACGTACACACTCTCCTCTTCTCGGTCCTTTCTCCTCTTCTCTGTCTCTTCTCCCTCTCTCGTCCTCTTCTTCTCGTTCTCTTCTTCTCGTTCTCTTCTTCTCGTTCTCTTCTCCCTCTCGTTTTCTTCTCATTCTCTTCTCCCTCTCTCGTTCTCTTCTTCTCATTCTCTTCTCCCTCTCTCGTTCTCTTCTTCTCATTCTCTTCTCCCTCTCTCGTTCTCTTCTTCTCATTCTCTTCTCCCTCTCTCGTTCTCTTCTTCTCATTCTCTTCTCCCTCTCTCGTTCTCTTCTCATTCTCTTCTCCCTCTCTCGTTCTCTTCTTCTCATTCTCTTCTCCCTCTCTCGTTCTCTTCTTCTCATTCTCTTCTCCCTCTCTCGTTCTCTTCTTCTCATTCTCTTCTCCCTCTCTCGTTCTCTTCTTCTCATTCTCTTCTCCCTCTCTCGTTCTCTTCTTCTCATTCTCTTCTCCCTCTCTCGTTCTCTTCTTCTCATTCTCTTCTCCCTCTCTCGTTCTCTTCTTCTCATTCTCTTCTCCCTCGCTCATTCTGTTCTCTTTCTTCCCTTTTATTTTCTCCAGAAGGAGCCGGAGTTCCTAGATGTTCTGGAGAACTGTTCCCTGACATGGCTGACAGACGGGGTGGGAGTGGGTGTCGGGGGGGAGGCGTGGGGGGGAGGTGAGGGGGTCCAGAGGGTCACGGTCCCGGAGGAGCCTCCTACCCACCCGCCCCAACACACCTCCCGTCCGAGTCCAGCTGAGGAAAGAGCGGAGAGGCAGGGGGACAGAGAGGGAGGGAGGGATGGAGAAAGAGGCTGCTCAGGAGGAGGGGACCTGTTACCCCCAGAGTTCTTTGAGTTGCTGAACGAGGGAGGGGTGGGCATGGTGGAGACAGGAGGGGGGGGCATGGTGGAGACAGGAGGGGTGGGCATGGTGGAGACAGGAGGGGTGGGCATGGTGGAGACAGGAAGGGTGGGCATGGTGGAGACAGGAAGGGTGGGCATGGTGGAGACAGGAAGGGTGGGCATGGTGGAGACAGGAAGGGTGGGCATGGTGGAGACAGGAGGGGTGGGCATGGTGGAGACAGGAAGGGTGGGCATGGTGGAGACAGGAGGGGTGGGCATGGTGGAGACAGGAGGGGTGGGCATGGTGGAGACAGGAGGGGTGGGCATGGTGGAGACAGGAAGGGTGGGCATGGTGGAGACAGGAGGGGTGGGCATGGTGGAGACAGGAGGGATCATGGTGAGCGGTAGCTACCACCATCATCAGCTTCATCATCACTCCGACAATGTCCAACAACCTGAGTCTCCTTCCGCCAGCGAGGAGGAAAACACCTGCATCCCCGACTCTCCCTCCTGCTCTTCCTCCGCCTCTCCGTCCACCTCTCTCAACTGCTCTCCTCCTTCCTCTCCTACTAGCACCTCGTTCTCCTCGTCTCGGCAGGACAAACGCAAGAGGGGCAACTCTCTGTCCTTCCCTTCCTCCGGCTCACACTCATCCTCCACTTCTGCGAAGAAGAGCAGGAGAGAGAGGGAGCAGGAGAACGAGAGGAAGGTACATGAGCTGACAGATCAGAACGAGAGGTTGAAAGCAGAGATAGACAGACTGGGAGAGGAGGTGCAGAGGACACGCCGAGCCCTGATAGAGAGACTAGTTAACACCAGGAAGTGAGGGAGGAAGGAAGTAACAAGGCAGAAAATGAACATTTGGAATAGCAGGTTGGCGGTGAAGGGTTTAATGCGGTGGCGACTTTGAAATGCATTTTAAGATAGCGTTAAGAGAGAAACCAAAATATATATATGTTTTCTTATATACATATATATGTTTTAAGAAGAAAGTTAAATTATACATTTTCTGAAAAACTGTATGATAAAGTCAGAAGGAAAAGGTAGATATAAAGAGCGAGCGATGGAAGAGCAAGTCAAAGGAAAACCATGGAGAGAAAGAACTGTGGCAGACGTAGTGACAGATGGACATACAGGTGTAAAGTAACGGAGGAAAAGGTCCAGAAGGTGGATGGGTCATGCTCTCTGTTGAGAGGTTACTGTATCTACATGTAGGTGGGTTAACTAACGTAGAATGATTGGGTCGTTTAGATCATTCAGTCATGTGTAGAGTTCAGTATGAAGTACGGATGGGTTACATTCAATTAACCCATTGGGGCCTTTGATTCCAAAATGAAGGAATTGATTCGGAAGCATCTACCTATGAAGATTGTGAACCAACACCTATCCCAAGCGTTGCATGGGTCACGTTCATTAAGCATCAAATGGAAAGATCAAAGTGGGACTACATTGGACAAAAAAACATTTGTTTAGTTCTGTTGCAAAACATTTTAAAACGTTTTCTGTTGCGTGCCCTAATGAATGCGATTCTGATTGGGAGTTTTACTCGTTAAGCCTAGTGAAGTGATTTGTATGAAGTAGGGATTAGTAAACATTCTGATTTGTTTGGGGGTGTCGGCATTGATTCCAAAATTACGGCTAATTGAAAAAACAATTCAAGTGATTTTTCCCCATTGCTAGGAGTTATTGATTGGGGGTTCGGTAGGAATTTGTATTGATCGGACTCAAAAACCATCAACAAAGCGATTCTGACAAACTTGTGTTGGACTCATTCCTAGTATGAAGGTAGTGAACTAAAACAAGGAGAGTGCATTTCACTGTCACGGCATCCTTTATCTAGCCTGGTTAAACCTGACTGAATGCTAAGCCTACCTTTGTTTCACTGGGAAGCCACCGTGAAACGTAGCTAAAATTGTTTGAATACCAGGCTATCCCTTATCCGCCAACCTCAAATCTAAGATTAATCCTAAAGACTGCAGAGGCCATCAGAGATAATATTTATTGTCCAGTTTGTGGAGGAATATAGAGCTCAGGAAAGTTTGTCAGTCAGTAACTCAGTGCTTATATAAGCTGTTACGGCTTTACTGTGCGTGGATAGTTTTACACCTAGAACGTGGATCGTTTTACACCTAGAACGTGGATCGTTTTGCACCTAGAACGTGGATCGTTTTACACCTAGAACGTGGATTGTTTTGCACCTAGAACGTGGATAGTTTTGCACCTAGAACGTGGATAGTTTTACACCTAGAACGTGGATAGTTTTACACCTAGAACGTGGATCGTTTTACACCGAGAACGTGGATCGTTTTACACCTAGAACGTGGATCGTTTTACACCTAGAACGTGGATAGTTTTACACCTAGAACGTGGACCGTTTTGCACCTAGAACGTGGATAGTTTTACACCTAGAACGTGGATAGTTTTACACCTAGAACGCTAATCTTTTTCTATCAAATAGACTGAATTTAGTGGTAGTAATATTTACAATGTAGAGCTCTACCCTGATTCACATATATATATTTTATATACTCCTGTATTATACCGACACAGTTCTACTGAAATAAAACCTTTACTGTACCCATATTGACTCAACATTTTACTGTAAATGATGTATCGGTCAGTGGTTGAATTAGAGAAACACTAACGTGCTTGTCTTTTATTTCGGTTAAATGACAAAGGAAACATTTACTTTGCTATTGTATGTTTAGAGTTGCAAATAAAATCCTTTAAAACCATTTTAGTGTCTTGGAAAGTCTATTTGATTGAAATGTAAAGTGAGATGCATATAAGGTCCAAACAAATGCTTTAATCTTTGAAAGTGACAAATTAAGAAAATAATACAATTCTGAATTCATTTATCACAGAATAAAAAATTTCAAAAATAGTTATTTTTAGCAAATGTGGTATTTATTTGATTGAATAAATGGGAATATGTAAAAACATGACTTCTCTTTTTTTATATAACAATATTATAATATTATTACACACACTGACCTGAACTAATTGCTGCATAGTGACAGTAGAACCGTAGCCTGGTGGCCATGTAATCATTTTATTTCTCTTCATGATACCGTGCAGTAAAAATAACGGGGAATCCACCTAGCCATCAGCCTACTAGAACCTGCTACTTTCAGTAAAGAGATGTAGAAATAGTTTGACTGAATATTTTGTAGCAGTTTTCAATTCCCCCCTCTTCGATTACTGATCTTTCCCATTACTCTGTCCCCATAAGCAACACCACATTGTCTTCTATCCTGCCACAGATCTGTTTATCTCACTCTCATGTTTCTTCTTATTATTCAAATCTTGCCTCTACTTCTCTCATTTGTCCAGCCTCTGTCGGTCTTCTCTTTATATCTAATCACTTCTTCTTGCCTTTTATCAACACTGGTTCTGGGTGTTTTCCCTCAGCCAGGGAGAGCTGTTTCTTCAGTTCCAGTAGTTTGGTGACCTCTGCTCCAATCACAGCTTTCTCTGCCTTCTGGCCCTTCAGGGTCCGGACCTTCTCCCCCTGGCAGAGAGCAGACAACAGGTTAGACTGACATCATTACCAACTAGGACCTTCTCTCCCTGGTAGAGAGCAGACAACAGGTTAGACTGACATCATTACCAACTAGGACCTTCTCTCCCTGGTAGAGAGCAGACAACAGGTTAGACTGACATCATTACCAACTAGGACCTTCTCTCCCTGGTAGAGAGCAGACAACAGGTTAGACTGACATCATTACCAACTAGGACCTTCTCTCCCTGGTAGAGAGCAGACAACAGGTTAGACTGACATCATTACCAACTAGGACCTTCTCTCCCTGGTAGAGAGCAGACAACAGGTTAGACTGACATCATTACCAACTAGGACCTTCTCTCCCTGGTAGAGAGCAGACAACAGGTTAGACTGACATCATTACCAACTAGGACCTTCTCCCCCTGGTAGAGAGCAGACAACAGGTTAGACTGACATCATTACCAACTAGGACCTTCTCTCCCTGGCAGAGAGCAGACAACAGGTTAGACTGACATCATTACCAACTAGGACCTTCTCTCCCTGGTAGAGAGCAGACAACAGGTTAGACTGACATCATTACCAACTAGGACCTTCTCTCCCTGGCAGAGAGCAGACAACAGGTTAGACTGACATCATTACCAACTAGGACCTTCTCTCCCTGGTAGAGAGCAGACAACAGGTTAGACTGACATCATTACCAACTAGGACCTTCTCTCCCTGGTAGAGAGCAGACAACAGGTTAGACTGACATCATTACCAACTAACACCTTCTCCCCACTGAGGGGTCAGGTGTAGAAGTGGGTAAAAGTTAGCTGGCTGAGGGGTCAGGTGTAGAAGTGGGTAAAAGTTAGCTGGCTGAGGGGTCAGGTGTAGAAGTGGGTAAAAGTTAGCTGGCTGAGGGGTCAGGTGTAGAAGTGGGTAAAAGTTAGCTGGCTGAGGGGTCAGGTGTAGAAGTGGGTAAAAGTTAGCTGGCTGAGGGGTCAGGTGGAGAAGTGGGTAAAAGTTAGCTGGCTGAGGGGTCAGGTGGAGAAGTGGGTAAAAGTTAGCTGGCTGAGGGGTCAGGTGTAGAAGTGGGTAAAAGTTAGCTGGCTGAGAGGTCAGGTGGAGAAGTGGGTAAAAGTTAGCTCACTGAGGGGTCAGGTGTAGAAGTGGGTAAAAGTTAGCTGGCTGAGGGGTCAGGTGGAGAAGTGGGTAAAAGTTAGCTGGCTGAGAGGTCAGGTGGAGAAGTGGGTAAAAGTTAGCTGGCTGAGGGGTCAGGTGTAGAAGTGGGTAAAAGTTAGCTGGCTGAGGGGTCATGTGGAGAAGTGGGTAAAAGTTAGCTGGCTGAGAGGTCAGGTGGAGAAGTGGGTAAAAGTTAGCTGGCTGAGGGGTCATGTGGAGAAGTGGGTAAAAGTTAGCTGGCTGAGAGGTCAGGTGGAGAAGTGGGTAAAAGTTAGCTCACTGAGGGGTCAGGTGTAGAAGTGGGTAAAAGTTAGCTGGCTGAGGGGTCAGGTGTAGAAGTGGGTAAAAGTTAGCTGGCTGAGAGGTCAGGTGGAGAAGTGGGTAAAAGTTAGCTGGCTGAGAGGTCAGGTGTAGAAGTGGGTAAAAGTTAGCTGGCTGAGAGGTCAGGTGTAGAAGTGGGTAAAAGTTAGCTCGCTGTAGCCGTTCACGTAATTGAAACTTAGTTCTCTATTGAAAAACAGTGGTTTGCTTGGCGCAAATGCCGGTATTGGGCGTGTTATGTGAAGTCGGGTCATTAATACCAGCTAGATAGTCATCACTACCTCAAGCCCACCCATGGATACACGGACATGATTTGAAATGCAATGGTTGTGCCACTTTACGCATGACTACCGTAATTTCCGGACTATTGAGCGCACCTGAATATAAGCCGCACCCACTGAATAAAAAAATATATATATTATTTTGAACATAAATAAGCCGCACATGTCTATAAGCCGCAGGTGCCTACCGGTACATTGAAACAAATGAACTTTACACAGGCTTTAACGAAACACGGCTTGTAACAAAAATAAATAGGCTTTAACGAAACACGGCTTGTAACAAAAAATAACTAATTAGCAGTAAACAGTAGCCTACCAAGAAAGTCATTGCTCCAGACCAAGCTCCCGTGCAGCAGCTCTATTTCCTTTTCCAACAGCCAGATCAATCGCCTTCAACTTGAAAGCTGCATCATATGCATTTCTCCGTGTCTTTGCCATGATGAGGGTGACAAAATGACTACCGTAATCAGAATGATGGGAAGTTTGAGAGCGCTCGATTTAATCTAAACAGTAAACAAAAAAGTTGTTTGACCTTAACCCGTTTTGCAATTTCACTGGTCTAATGAAAGCTTCATGCCGCCAAAAAACTGAGCACGTCACAGAATGTGTTTAAAAAAATAATAATTTTATTTGAAAGCGGGAAAAACCATATATTAGCCGCGTCTTAACCGCGAGGTTCAAAGCGTGGGAAAAAAGTAGCGGCTTATAGTCCGGTAATTATGGTATGTCCCGGATGCCATAGTAACAAGACATTTCTGGTGAAAATCATGTCTTAGGGGCCAGTTATTTCATGGTTTAATTTCATTGTTTCACCCCTAATTTCTGATTCGTTACATTCGTCCCCTCATCTTACCTGTTCTGCCACAGCCAGTGTTAACTCTCTGGCTCTCTCAGCGTCAGCACCGTTCACTGCAGTCTGAGCAGCAGGATGTGAAGCTGGGCTTGGAGCGGGCTGAGCGTTCTTCTTGCCTTTTATCAACACTGGTTCTGGGTGTTTTCCCTCAGCCAGGGAGAGCTGTTTC
This sequence comes from Salmo salar, assembly GCF_965601325.2. Taxonomy (NCBI): domain Eukaryota; kingdom Metazoa; phylum Chordata; class Actinopteri; order Salmoniformes; family Salmonidae; genus Salmo; species Salmo salar. The sequence goes on along the minus strand of NC_138302.1, from coordinate 96,604,335 downwards.
TTCAGTTCCAGTAGTTTGGTGACCTCTGCTCCAATCACAGCTTTCTCTGCCTTCTGGCCCTTCAGGGTCCGGACCTTCTCCCCCTGGCAGAGAGCAGACAACAGGTTACACTGACATCATTACCAACTAGGACCTTCTCTCCCTGGCAGAGAGCAGACAACAGGTTAGACTGACATCATTACCAACTAGGACCTTCTCTCCCTGGCAGAGAGCAGACAACAGGTTAGACTGACATCATTACCAACTAACACCTTCTCTCCCTGGTAGAGAGCAGACAACAGGTTAGACTGACATCATTACCAACTAGGACCTTCTCTCCCTGGCAGAGAGCAGACAACAGGTTAGACTGACATCATTACCAACTAGGACCTTCTCCCCCTGGTAGAGAGCAGACAACAGGTTAGACTGACATCATTACCAACTAGGACCTTCTCTCCCTGGTAGAGAGCAGACAACAGGTTAGACTGACATCATTACCAACTAGGACCTTCTCTCCCTGGTAGAGAGCAGACAACAGGTTAGACTGACATCATTACCAACTAGGACCTTCTCTCCCTGGTAGAGAGCAGACAACAGGTTAGACTGACATCATTACCAACTAGGACCTTCTCTCCCTGGCAGAGAGCAGACAACAGGTTAGACTGACATCATTACCAACTAGTCAGTTAATTAATGAACACCTTCTCACCGTGGACCAGAAAGAATGTAGAATGGAAGAGTCCGTCATCAGGACAAATATCATGTTTCGCTATTTGATGAAGAGGTAACGTGAGCATACACAATATCCCATATTGGTAACATAGGACGTCATACAAACATGACATTTTGGAAGAAAATCATGTACTTTGTAACTGGGGCCAGTTATTTCATGGTTTAATTTCATTGTTTCACCCCTAATTTCTGATTTGTTACATTCGTCCCCTCATCTTACCTGTTCTGCCACAGCCAGTGTTAACTCTCTGGCTCTCTCAGCGTCAGCACCGTTCACTGCAGTCTGAGCAGCAGGATGTGAAGCTGGGCTTGGAGCGGGCTGAGCGTTGACATCAGTCTGGGCTGCCGTCTTCGGCTAGAATGGAAAGATGGGTTTTCAGATGTTAAGCCATTTTTCTCCAACAATCACTAGTACATTTCACTCTCAGAAAAGAAACATTTGTTGTTAAGAAATCTATCACACAATGTTATGAGTTAATGGGAACAAGAAAACTAAGAAATGTAAATTCCTTCTGAAAAATAATTTAAATAAAAGCACACATTTTCTTATTTTATCCGGAGCGATAAAATCGAATTGTTTAGTGTGAGTTAGTGAAGACAAAAGGGCCACACATGAATGGAACACCAATATGGAGCGTTAACAGTGTTTACAGTAATATGGAGTGTTAACAGTGTCTACAGTAATATGGAGCCTTAACAGTGTTTACAGTAATATGGAGCGTTAACAGTGTTTACAGTAATATGGAGTGTTAACAGTGTTACAGTAATAGAGCGTTAACAGTGTCTACAGTAATATGGAGTGTTAACAGTGTTTACAGTAATATGGAGTGTTAACAGTGTCTACAGTAATATGGAGCGTTCGTGTCTACAGTAATATGGAGCGTTAACAGTGTCTACAGTAATATGGAGCGTTAACAGTGTTTACAGTAATAGAGCGTTAACAGTGTCTACAGTAATATGGAGCGTTAACAGTGTCTACAGTAATATGGAATGTTAACAGTGTCTACAGTAATATGGAGTGTTAACAGTGTCTACAGTAATATTGAGCGTTAAGCGTTTACAGTAATATGGAGTGTTAACAGTGTCTACAGTAATATGGAGCGTTCGTGTCTACAGTAATATGGAGCGTTAACAGTGTCTACAGTAATATGGAGCGTTAACAGTGTTTACAGTAAAATGGAGTGTTACCAGTGTCTACAGTAATATGGAGTGTTAACAGTGTCTACAGTAATATGGAGCGTTAGCAGTGTCTACAGTAATATGGAGTGTTAACAGTGTCTACAGTAATATGGAGCGTTCGTGTCTACAGTAATATGGAGCGTTAACAGTGTCTACAGTAATATGGAGCGTTAACAGTGTTTACAGTAAAATGGAGTGTTAACAGTGTCTATAGTAATATGGAGTGTTAACAGTGTCTATAGTAATATGGAGTGTTAACAGTGTTTACAGTAATATGGAGCGTTAACAGTGTCTACAGTAATATGGAGTGTTAACAGTGTCTACAGTAATATGGAGCGTTAACCGTGTTTACAGTAATATGAAGCGTTAACAGTGTCTACAGTAATATGGAGCGTTAACAGTGTCTACAGTAATATGGAGCGTTAACAGTGTCTACAGTATTATGGAGTGTTAACAGTATTTACAGTAATATGGAGTGTTAACAGTGTCTACAGTAATATGGAGTGTTAACAGTGTCTACAGTAATATGGAGCGTTAACCGTGTTTACAGTAATATGGAGCGTTAACCGTGTTTACAGTAATATGAAGCGTTAACAGTGTCTACAGTAATATGGAGTGTTAAGTGTTTACAGCAATATGGAGCGTTAACAGTGTCTACAGTAATATGAAGCGTTAACAGTGTCTATAGTAATATGGAGTGTTAACAGTGTCTACAGTAATATGGAGTGTTAACAGTGTCTACAGTAATATGGAGCGTTAACAGTGTCTACAGTAATATGGAGTGTTAACAGTGTCTACAGTAATATGGAGTGTTAACAGTGTCTACAGTAATATGGAGTGTTAACAGTGTCTACAGTAATATGGAGTGTTAACAGTGTCTACAGTAATATAGAGTGTTAACAGTGTCTACAGTAATATAGAGCGTTAACAGTGTCTACAGTAACATGGAGCGTTAAGAGTGTCTACAGTAATATGGAGCGTTAACAGTGTCTATAGTAATATGGAGCGTTAACAGTGTCTATAGTAATATGGAGTGTTAACAGTGTCTACAGTAATATGGAGCGTTAACAGTGTCTACAGTAATATGGAGCGTTAACAGTGTCTACAGTAATATGGAGCGTTAACAGTGTCTACAGTAATATGGAGCGTTAACAGTGTCTACAGTAATATGGAG
>NC_138302.1:96588771-96596271 GCF_965601325.2 Salmo salar | reverse complement strand
AGAGTAGGAGAAAGAGAGAGACACGGGAGAGAGAGAGAGAGTAGAGAGAGAGTAGGAGAGAGAGAGAGAGTAGAGAGAGAGTAGGAGAAAGAGAGAGACACGGGAGAGACAGAGAGAGAAAGAGAGAGAGAGAGAGAGAGAGAGAGTAGGAGAGAGAGAGAGAGTAGGAGAGAGAGAGAGAGTAGGAGAGAGAGAGAGAGAGAGAGAGAGAGTAGAGAGAGAGTAGGAGAAAGAGAGAGACACGGGAGAGAGAGAGAGAGTAGAGAGAGAGTAGGAGAGAGAGAGAGAGTAGAGAGAGAGTAGGAGAAAGAGAGAGACACGGGAGAGACAGAGAGAGAAAGAGAGAGAGAGAGAGAGAGAGAGAGTAGGAGAGAGAGAGAGAGTAGGAGAGAGAGAGAGAGTAGGAGAGAGAGAGAGAGAGAGAGAGAGTAGAGAGAGAGTAGGAGAAAGAGAGAGACACGGGAGAGAGAGAGAGAGTAGAGAGAGAGTAGGAGAGAGAGAGAGAGTAGAGAGAGAGTAGGAGAAAGAGAGAGACACGGGAGAGAGAAAGAGAGAGAGTAGGAGAGAGAGAGAGAGAGAGAGAGTAGAGAGAGAGTAGGAGAAAGAGAGAGACACGGGAGAGAGAGAGACTAACCTGTCTGTTTCGTCTCCTTTGATTTTCTTCCAGGGTTCGTTGACCTGGATGTACTGGTTACCGTGGCGAGAGATGTTGAGGATACACTTCAGGGCATCACGGATCCTGATAGGATGAACAGAACAGAACAGAGCCTGATAGGGTGAACAGAACAGAACAGATCCTGATAGGGTAAACAGATCCTGAAAGGGTAAACAGATCCTGAAAGGGTAAACAGATCCTGATAGGGTAAACAGATCCTGATAGGGTAAACAGATCCTGATAGGATGAACAGAACAGATCCTGATAGGGAGAACAGAACAGATCCTGATAGGGTGAACAGAACAGATCCTGATAGGGAGAACAGAACAGATCCTGATAGGGAGAACAGAACAGATCCTGATAGGGAGAACAGAACAGATCCTGATAGGGTGAACAGAACAGATCCTGATAGGGTGAACAGATCAGATCCTGATAGGGTAAACAGATCCTGATAGGGTAAACAGATCCTGATAGGGTAAACAGAACAGATCTTGATAGGGTGAACAGAACAGAACAGATCCTGATAGGGTAAACAGATCCTGATAGGGTAAACAGATCCTGAAAGGGTAAACAGATCCTGAAAGGGTAAACAGATCCTGATAGGGTAAACAGATCCTGAAAGGGTAAACAGATCCTGATAGGGTGAACAGATCAGATCCTGATAGGGTAAACAGAACAGATCCTGATAGGGTAAACAGATCCTGATAGGGTAAACAGATCCTGAAAGGGTGAACAGAACAGATCCTGAAAGGGTAAACAGAACAGATCCTGAAAGGGTAAACAGAACAGATCCTGATAGGGTAAACAGATCCTGAAAGGGTAAACAGATCCTGATAGGGTAAACAGATCCTGAAAGGGTAAACAGATCCTGATAGGGTAAACAGATCCTGATAGGGTGAACAGATCAGATCCTGATAGGGTGAACAGATCAGATCCTGATAGGGTAAACAGAACAGATCCTGATAGGGTAAACAGAACAGATCCTGATAGGGTGAACAGATCCTGATAGGGTGAACAGATCAGATCCTGATAGGGTGAACAGATCAGATCCTGATAGGGTGAACAGAACAGATCCTGATAGGGTGAACAGAACAGATCCTGATAGGGTGAACAGAACAGATCCTGATAGGATGAACAGAACAGATCCTGATAGGGTGAACAGATCAGATCCTGATAGGGTAAACAGATCCTGATAGGGTAAACAGATCCTGATAGGGTAAACAGAACAGATCTTGATAGGGTGAACAGAACAGAACAGATCCTGATAGGGTAAACAGATCCTGATAGGGTAAACAGATCCTGAAAGGGTAAACAGATCCTGAAAGGGTAAACAGATCCTGATAGGGTAAACAGATCCTGATAGGGTAAACAGATCCTGAAAGGGTAAACAGATCCTGATAGGGTGAACAGATCAGATCCTGATAGGGTAAACAGAACAGATCCTGATAGGGTAAACAGATCCTGATAGGGTAAACAGATCCTGAAAGGGTGAACAGAACAGATCCTGAAAGGGTAAACAGAACAGATCCTGAAAGGGTAAACAGAACAGATCCTGAAAGGGTAAACAGAACAGATCCTGATAGGGTAAACAGATCCTGATAGGGTAAACAGATCCTGATAGGGTAAACAGATCCTGATAGGGTAAACAGATCCTGAAAGGGTAAACAGATCCTGATAGGGTAAACAGATCCTGAAAGGGTAAACAGATCCTGATAGGGTAAACAGATCCTGATAGGGTGAACAGATCAGATCCTGATAGGGTGAACAGATCAGATCCTGATAGGGTAAACAGAACAGATCCTGATAGGGTAAACAGAACAGATCCTGATAGGGTGAACAGATCCTGATAGGGTGAACAGATCAGATCCTGATAGGGTGAACAGATCAGATCCTGATAGGGTGAACAGAACAGATCCTGATAGGGTGAACAGAACAGATCCTGATAGGGTGAACAGAACAGATCCTGATAGGATGAACAGAACAGATCCTGATAGGATGAACAGAACAGATCCTGATAGGATGAACAGAACAGATCCTGATAGGATGAACAGAACAGATCCTGATAGGATGAACAGAACAGATCCTGATAGGGTGAACAGAACAGATCCTGATAGGATGAACAGAACAGATCCTGATAGGATGAACAGAACAGATCCTGATAGGGTGAACAGAACAGATCCTGATAGGATGAACAGAACAGATCCTGATAGGATGAACAGAACAGATCCTGATAGGGTGAACAGAACAGATCCTGATAGGATGAACAGAACAGATCCTGATAGGATGAACAGAACAGATCCTGATAGGGTGAACAGAACAGATCCTGATAGGATGAACAGAACAGATCCTGATAGGATGAACAGAACAGATCCTGATAGGGTGAACAGAACAGATCCTGATAGGATGAACAGAACAGATCCTGATAGGATGAACAGAACAGATCCTGATAGGATGAACAGAACAGATCCTGATAGGATGAACAGAACAGATCCTGATAGGATGAACAGAACAGATCCTGATAGGGTGAACAGAACAGATCCTGATAGGATGAACAGAACAGATCCTGATAGGATGAACAGAACAGATCCTGATAGGGTGAACAGAACAGATCCTGATAGGATGAACAGAACAGATCCTGATAGGATGAACAGAACAGATCCTGATAGGGTGAACAGAACAGATCCTGATAGGATGAACAGAACAGATCCATCAATATGCAACAAGGTGAAATAAGACCTTATTTCAAAGTGTCTTGTACATTACAGTGGTGCTGCTTCAACATGAACTCTCCAGACCACAACACAAAATATAAACTTCAACTTTCAACTTTCCATTCTTTTCAGACACTCCTAAAAACCGTGTCAGTGTGTGTGTGTGTGTCTCTGTGTTTCTGTGTGTGTGTGTGTGTGTGTGTGTGTGTGTGTGTGTGTGTGTGACTAGCAGCATTTTGACAACTTGTTCTTACTTGACTCTGTCCATGAGGTTCATGTACTGCTTCAGCTCCCATCCCACCTGAGCCAACAGCCTCTTGTCCTCCTGCTGAAGATCCATGGCAGGGACATAGCTCTCAAAGAACTTACTGACAAACATACCAGCCCTGAGGGAGGGAGGGAGGGAGGGAGGGAGGGAGGGAGGGAGGGAGGGAGGGAGGGAGGGAGGGAGGGAGGGAGGGAGGGAGGGAGGGAGGGAGAGAGGGAGGGAAGGAAGGAAAGGAAGGAAGGAAGGAGAGGGAGGGAAGGAAGGAGAGGGAGAGAGGGAGGGAGGGAAGGAGAGGGGAGGAAGAGAGGGAGAGGGGAGGAAGAGAGGGGGAAGAGAGGGAGAGAGGGAGGGAAGGAAGAGAGGAAGAGAGGGAGGAAGAGAGGGAGGGGAGGGAGAGAGATAGATGGGGGCGTGGTAGCAAGAGAGAGGAAAGTTGGACAGAAAGTTCATCACAAGCAATTCCTTCCAATTCCCAATGTGTTGACTTCAGCACTTAGATAGGCTTAAATGATTCATTCCAATATGTTATAATTTATTTAACGATTTAATATAAAACACAACTACTTGAATAAATAATGAGACATTTCCAGGTTTAGAGATTCAGTTGCTGGTAGTCTGCTCCTTCCTGACCCAGAACCTAACCAGATCCCCAGCCTCTACCTCTCCAGCTACGGTACCTGTTGAGCCCCAGCCTCTACCTCTCCAGCTACGGTACCTGTTGAGTCACAGCCTCTACCTCTCCAGCTACGCTACCTGTTGAGTCCCAGCCTCTACCTCTCCAGCTACGGTACCTGTTGAGTCCCAGCCTCTACCTCTCCAGCTACGGTACCTGTTGAGGCCCAGCCTCTACCTCTCCAGCTACGGTACCTGTTGAGTCCCAGCCTCTACCTCTCCAGCTACACTACCTGTTGAGTCCCAGCCTCTACCTCTCCAGCTACGGTACCTGTTGAGGCCCAGCCTCTACCTCTCCAGCTACGGTACCTGTTGAGTCCCAGCCTCTACCTCTCCAGCTACAGTACCTGTTGAGGCCCAGCCTCTACCTCTCCAGCTACACTACCTGTTGATGAAGTTGCCCAGGTTGTTGAGAAGCTCAGAGTTGTTCTTGGTGGCCATGTCCACCCAGGAGAAGGCCGAGTCCTGTCCCTCAGGACGGAGGTAGAGCAGGTAGAATCTCCACACGTCAGAGGGGATGCCCGTATCCTTGGCCATGTCACCAAACACACCAACACCTCGACTCTTGGAGAACTTGGTGTCCTCGTAGTTGAGGTACTCTGAGAGAAAACACCGACACAGTGGATCATTTCAACTTATCCAGAACGACTAACAACTGCAAGTGGATTGAACTGGGTAACATGAACAGTCAACAATCACAGTGGTAAAACACAAAATGAAACATCTAAAATAGAAAATTGTATTGTCTGCAATATTACAAGTTTCACCAACACTAAAGCCCTTTGTGTGTGTGTGTGTGTGTGTGTGTGTGTGTGTGTGTGTGTGTGTGTGTGTGTGTGTGTGTGTGCATGTCAAATCAAATTGTATTAGTCACGTGCGCCCCGAATACAACTGGTGTTGACCTTACGGTGAAATTCTTACTTACGAGCCCCTAACCAACAGCGCAGTTTAAAAAATACGAATAAGAAATAAAAGTAACAAGTAGTTAAAGAGCAGCAGTAAAATAACAATAGCAAGGCTATATACAGGGTGTTACGGTACAGAGTCAATGTGGAGGCTATATACAGGGTGTTACGGTACAGAGTCAATGTGGAGGCTATATACAGGGTGTTACGGTACAGAGTCAATGTGGAGGCTATATACAGGGTGTTACGGTACAGAGTCAATGTGGAGGCTATATACAGGGTGTTACGGTACAGAGTCAATGTGGAGGCTATATACAGGGTGTTACGGTACAGAGTCAATGTGGAGGCTATATACAGGGTGTTACGGTACAGAGTCAATGTGGAGGCTATATACAGGGTGTTACGGTACAGAGTCAATGTGGAGACTATATACAGGGGGTACCGGTACAGAGTCAATGTGGAGGCTATATACAGGGTGTTACGGTACAGAGTCAATGTGGAGGCTATATACAGGGTGTTACGGTACAGAGTCAATGTGGAGGCTATATACAGGGTGTTACGGTACAGAGTCAATGTGGAGACTATATACAGGGTGTTACGGTACAGAGTCAATGTGGAGACTATATACAGGGGGTACCGGTACAGAGTCAATGTGGAGGCTATATACAGGGTGTTACGGTACAGAGTCAATGTGGAGGCTATATACAGGGGGTACCGGTACAGAGTCAATGTGGAGGCTATATACAGGGTGTTACGGTACAGAGTCAATGTGGAGGCTATATACAGGGTGTTACGGTACAGAGTCAATGTGGAGGCTATATACAGGGTGTTACGGTACAGAGTCAATGTGGAGGCTATATACAGGGTGTTACGGTACAGAGTCAATGTGGAGGCTATATACAGGGGGTACCGGTACAGAGTCAATGTGGAGGCTATATACAGGGGGTACCGGTACAGAGTCAAAGTGGAGGCTATATACAGGGTGTTACGGTACAGAATCAATGTGGAGGCTATATACAGGGTGTTACGGTACAGAGTCAATGTGGAGGCTATATACAGGGTGTTACGGTACAGAGTCAATGTGGAGGCTATATACAGGGTGTTACGGTACAGAGTCAATGTGGAGGCTATATACAGGGGGTACCGGTACAGAGTCAATGTGGAGGCTATATACAGGGTGTTACGGTACAGAGTCAATGTGGAGGCTATATACAGGGTGTTACGGTACAGAGTCAATGTGGAGGCTATATACAGGGTGTTACGGTACAGAGTCAATGTGGAGGCTATATACAGGGGGTACCGGTACAGAGTCAATGTGGAGGCTATATACAGGGGGTACCGGTACAGAGTCAATGTGGAGGCTATATACAGGGGGTACCGGTACAGAGTCAATGTGGAGGCTATATACAGGAGGTACCGGTACAGAGTCAATGTGGAGGCTATATACAGGGGGTACCGGTACAGAGTCAATGTGGAGGCTATATACAGGGGGTACCGGTACAGAGTCAATGTGGAGGCTATATACAGGGTGTTACGGTACAGAGTCAATGTGGAGGCTATATACAGGGTGTTACGGTACAGAGTCAATGTGGAGGCTATATACAGGGGGTACCGGTACAGAGTCAATGTGGAGGCTATATACAGGGTGTTACGGTACAGAGTCAATGTGGAGGCTATATACAGGGTGTTACGGTACAGAGTCAATGTGGAGGCTATATACAGGGTGTTACGGTACAGAGTCAATGTGGAGGCTATATACAGGGTGTTACGGTACAGAGTCAATGTGGAGGCTATATACAGGGTGTTACGGTACAGAGTCAATGTGGAGGCTATATACAGGGTGTTACGGTACAGAGTCAATGTGGAGGCTATATACAGGGGGTACCGGTACAGAGTCAATGTGGAGGCTATATACAGGGGGTACCGGTACAGAGTCAATGTGGAGGCTATATACAGGGGGTACCGGTACAGAGTCAATGTGGAGGCTATATACAGGGTGTTACGGTACAGAGTCAATGTGGAGGCTATATACAGGGTGTTACGGTACAGAGTCAATGTGGAGGCTATATACAGGGGGTACCGGTACAGAGTCAATGTGGAGGCTATATACAGGGTGTTACGGTACAGAGTCAATGTGGAGGCTATATACAGGGTGTTACGGTACAGAGTCAATGTGGAGGCTATATACAGGGGGTACCGGTACAGAGTCAATGTGGAGGCTATATACAGGGGGTACCGGTACAGAGTCAATGTGGAGGCTATATACAGGGTGTTACGGTACAGAGTCAA
>NC_138302.1:96578771-96583771 GCF_965601325.2 Salmo salar | reverse complement strand
GTAGAGTACAGGAATTACATGACGTTATACAGCTCCACCTGGTGGTAGAGTACAGGAATTACATGACGTTATACAGCTCCACCTGGTGGTAGAATACAGGAATTACATGACGTTATACAGCTCCACCTGGTGGTAGAATACAGGAATTACATGAAGTTATACAGCTCCACCTGGTGGTAGAATACAGGAATTACATGATGTTATACTGGTGGTAAGAGTACAGGAATTACATGATGTTATACAGCTCCACCTGGTGGTAGAGTACAGGAATTACATGACATTATACAGCTCCACTTGGTGGTAGAGTACAGGAATTACATGACGTTATACAGCTCCACCTGGTGGTAGAATACAGGAATTACATGAAGTTATACAGCTCCACCTGGTGGTAGAGTACAGGAATTACATGAAGTTATACAGCTCCACCTGGTGGTAGAATACAGGAATTACATGTTTGATATCATCTTCTAACATCTTATTAAACATAATATACAGTATGACATCAGCTTTTTAGCCCAGCAGTAAACTTCTTCTGGGTCCGGAAAAATGGTCTATATTAATGGTAGACACCTGCTGTAGTTCTACAACTCCACCAGGTGGCAGACACACAAATTACAGATCCAAACGTCTGGAATATATCAGAAATTCAGTCCTGGATGGCTGTAATGTATGAAGGATTGTATTCAGCATTAACACACCTGAGTGAGCTAACCACGGTTGATTAGTTGAATTTGATATGTTAGCTATTGCTGGGCTGGAACAAAATGCAACACATCCCCATCTTCAGGAATGGGTACAGTGCCCACCGTCTTAAGTGTTGATCCACTGGGGAGACTAGAAGGCTGTAGAACTGAAGTCCACAGCTGGGTGGAGTTGGGTTTAACCTGTTATGGCTAGGGGGCAGTATTTTCACGGCCGGATAAAAAAACGTACCCGATTTAATCTGATTATTACTCCTGCCCAGAAACTAGAATATGCATATAATTAGAAAACACTCCAAAGTTTCTAAAACTGTTTGAATGGTGTCTGTGAGTATAACAGAACTCATTTGGCAGGCCAAAACCTGAGAAGATTCCATGCAGGAAGTGCCTGGACAATTTCTTGCCCTTCTTGATTATCTCTATCCATTACAGGGGATCTCTGCTGTTACGTGACACTTCCTACGGCTCCCATGGGCTCTCAGAAGGCGGCAAAAAGCTGAATCGTGGCTTTGCAGGCTCTGGCTGAAAAAAAGTAGCGCGTTTGGGTAGTGGCTGGTCACAGTACTGTGAGACTCAGGCTCGTGCCCGAGTCGACCCCATGCTTTATTTTCTTTCGTCCGTTTACCTAAACGCAGATTCCCGGTCGGAATATTATCGCTTTTTTACGAGAAAAATGGCATAAAAATTGATTTTAAACAGCGGTTGACATGCTTCGAAGTACGGTAATGGAATATTTAGAAATCTTTTGTCACGAATTGCGCCATGCTCGTGACCCTCATTTACACTTCGGATAGTGTCTTGAACGCACAAACAAAACGCCGCTATTTGGATATAACAATGGATTATTTTGAACCAAACCAACATTTGTTATTGAAGTAGCAGTCCATTCTGACGAAGAACACCAAAGGTAATCAAACTTTTGTAATAGTAAATCGGAGTTTGGTCAGGACTAAACTTGGTGGGTGTCTAAATAGCTAGCCGTGATGGCTGGGCTATCTACTCAGAATATTGCAAAATGTGCTTTCACCGAAAAGCTATTTTAAAATCGGACATATCGATTGCACAAAGGAGTTCTGTATCTATAATTCTTAAAATAATTATGTTTTTTGTGAACGTTTATTGTGAGTAATTTAGTAAATTCACCCGAGGTTTGCGGGGGTATGCTAGTTCTGAACGTCACATGCTAATGTAAAAAGCTGGTTTTTGATATAAATATGAACTTGATTGAACAAAACATGCATGTATTGTATAACATAATGTCCTAGGATTGTCATCTGATGAAGATCATCAAAGGTTAGTGCTGCATTTAGCTGTGGTTTTGTTTTTTGTGACATTATATGCTAGCTTGAAAAATGGGTGTCTGATTATTTCTGGCTGGGAACTCTGCTGACATAATCTAATGTTTTGCTTTCGCTGTAAAGCCTTTTTGAAATCGGACAGTGTGGTTAGATAAAGGAGAGTCTTGTCTTTAAAATGCTGTGAAATAGTCAGATGTTTGAAAAATTGAAGTTTTTGTATTTTTGAGGAATTTGTAATTCGCGCCACGCCTATCATTGGATATTGGAGCAGGTGTTCCGCTAGCGGAACGTCTAGATGTAAGGGGTTAAAGAGACTAGAAGGCTGTAGCTGGGTGGAGTTGGGTTTAAAGAGACTAGAAGGCTGTAGCTGGGTGGAGTTGGGTTTAAAGAGACCAGAAGGCTGTAGCTGGGTGGAGTTGGGTTTAAAGAGACCAGAAGGCTGTAGCTGGGTGGAGTTGGGTTTAAAGAGACCAGAAGGCTGTAGCTGGGTGGAGTTGGGTTTAAAGAGACTAGAAGGCTGTAGCTGGGTGGAGTTGGGTTTAAAGAGACTAGAAGGCTGTAGCTGGGTGGAGTTGGGTTTAAAGAGACCAGAAGGCTGTAGCTGGGTGGAGTTGGGTTTAAAGAGACCAGAAGGCTGTAGCTGGGTGGAGTTGGGTTTAAAGAGACTAGAAGGCTGTAGCTGGGTGGAGTTGGGTTTAAAGAGACTAGAAGGCTGTAGCTGGGTGGAGTTGGGTTTAAAGAGACTAGAAGGCTGTAGCTGGGTGGAGTTGGGTTTAAAGAGACTAGAAGGCTGTAGCTGGGTGGAGTTGGGTTTAAAGAGACTAGAAGGCTGTAGCTGGGTGGAGTTGGGTTAAAGAGACTAGAAGACTGTAGCTGGGTGGAGTTGGGTTTAAAGAGACTAGAAGGCTGTAGCTGGGTGGAGTTGGGTTTAAAGAGACTAGAAGACTGTAGCTGGGTGGAGTTGGGTTTAAAGAGACTAGAAGACTGTAGCTGGGTGGAGTTGGGTTTAAAGAGACTAGAAGGCTGTAGCTGGGTGGAGTTGGGTTTAAAGAGACCAGAAGACTGTAGCTGGGTGGAGTTGGGTTTAAAGAGACTAGAAGGCTGTAGCTGGGTGGAGTTGGGTTTAAAGAGACTAGAAGGCTGTAGCTGGGTGGAGTTGGGTTTAAAGAGACTAGAAGACTGTAGCTGGGTGGAGTTGGGTTTAAAGAGACTAGAAGACTGTAGCTGGGTGGAGTTGGGTTTAAAGAGACCAGAAGACTGTAGCTGGGTGGAGTTGGGTTTAAAGAGACTAGAAGGCTGTAGCTGGGTGGAGTTGGGTTTAAAGAGACTAGAAGACTGTAGCTGGGTGGAGTTGGGTTTAAAGAGACTAGAAGACTGTAGCTGGGTGGAGTTGGGTTTAAAGAGACTAGAAGACTGTAGCTGGGTGGAGTTGGGTTTAAAGAGACCAGAAGGCTGTAGCTGGGTGGAGTTGGGTTTAAAGAGACCAGAAGGCTGTAGCTGGGTGGAGTTGGGTTTAAAGAGACTAGAAGGTTGTAGCTGGGTGGAGTTGGGTTTAAAGAGACTAGAAGACTGTAGCTGGGTGGAGTTGGGTTTAAAGAGACTAGAAGGCTGTAGCTGGGTGGAGTTGGGTTTAAAGAGACCAGAAGGCTGTAGCTGGGTGGAGTTGGGTTTAAAGAGACCAGAAGGCTGTAGCTGGGTGGAGTTGGGTTTAAAGAGACTAGAAGGCTGTAGCTGGGTGGAGTTGGGTTTAAAGAGACTAGAAGGCTGTAGCTGGGTGGAGTTGGGTTTAAAGAGACTAGAAGGCTGTAGCTGGGTGGAGTTGGGTTTAAAGAGACTAGAAGGCTGTAGCTGGGTGGAGTTGGGTTTAAAGAGACTAGAAGGCTGTAGCTGGGTGGAGTTGGGTTTAAAGAGACTAGAAGGTTGTAGCTGGGTGGAGTTGGGTTTAAAGAGACTAGAAGGCTGTAGCTGGGTGGAGTTGGGTTTAAAGAGACCAGAAGGCTGTAGCTGGGTGGAGTTGGGTTTAAAGAGACCAGAAGGCTGTAGCTGGGTGGAGTTGGGTTTAAAGAGACTAGAAGGCTGTAGCTGGGTGGAGTTGGGTTTAAAGAGACTAGAAGACTGTAGCTGGGTGGAGTTGGGTTTAAAGAGACCAGAAGGCTGTAGCTGGGTGGAGTTGGATTTAAAGAGACCAGAAGGCTGTAGCTGGGTGGAGTTGGGTTTAAAGAGACTAGAAGGTTGTAGCTGGGTGGAGTTGGGTTTAAAGAGACTAGAAGGCTGTAGCTGGGTGGAGTTGGGTTTAAAGAGACTAGAAGGTTGTAGCTGGGTGGAGTTGGGTTTAAAGAGACTAGAAGGTTGTAGCTGGGTGGAGTTGGGTTTAAAGAGACTAGAAGGCTGTAGCTGGGTGGAGTTGGGTTTAAAGAGACCAGAAGGCTGTAGCTGGGTGGAGTTGGGTTTAAAGAGACTAGAAGGCTGTAGCTGGGTGGAGTTGGGTTTAAAGAGACCAGAAGACTGTAGCTGGGTGGAGTTGGGTTTAAAGAGACCAGAAGACTGTAGCTGGGTGGAGTTGGGTTAAAGAGACCAGAAGGCTGTAGCTGGGTGGAGTTGGGTTTAAAGAGACTAGAAGGCTGTAGCTGGGTGGAGTTGGGTTTAAAGAGACTAGAAGGCTGTAGCTGGGTGGAGTTGGGTTTAAAGAGACTAGAAGGCTGTAGCTGGGTGGAGTTGGGTTTAAAGAGACCAGAAGGCTGTAGCTGGGTGGAGTTGGGTTTAAAGAGACTAGAAGGCTGTAGCTGGGTGGAGTTGGGTTTAAAGAGACTAGAAGGCTGTAGCTGGGTGGAGTTGGGTTTAAAGAGACTAGAAGGCTGTAGCTGGGTGGAGTTGGGTTTAAAGAGACTAGAAGGCTGTAGCTGGGTGGAGTTGGGTTTAAAGAGACTAGAAGGCTGTAGCTGGGTGGAGTTGGGTTTAAAGAGACTAGAAGACTGTAGCTGGGTGGAGTTGGGTTTAAAGA
>NC_138302.1:96566271-96571271 GCF_965601325.2 Salmo salar | reverse complement strand
GAGGGCTAGAGAGAGAGGGCTAGAGAGAGAGGGCTAGAGAGAGAGGGGACTAGAGAGAGAGGGCTAGAGAGAGAGGGCTAGAGAGAGAGGGTGACTAGAGAGAGAGAGGGCTAGAGAGAGAGAGAAAACTACTGAAGGTTGAGTTTTGTGTGGTACCCTTGTCAGAGAAGTCGGGGTGAGGTACAGGGGTTCCCCACTTCAGGTCTCTGGTGATGCAGCGGGGTTTGAGTCCGTCCCTCACCCAGGACCTGGTGATCTGTTTGGCGTTGGCCGTCCAGTCTCCTGACCCAGTAGATTTCTCCAACCACTGCTCCAACTCAGCCTCCAACTGACCAGAGAACAGAGTGGTTCATATGAGAAACAGAGAGACAGAGTGGTTCATATGAGAAAGAGAGAGACAGAGTGGTTCATATGAGAAACACAGAGACAGAGTGGTTCATATGAGAAACACAGAGACAGAGTGGTTCATATGAGAAAGAGAGAGAGAGAGAGAGAGAGAGAGAGAGAGACAGACAGACAGAGAGAAAAAGGTACGGGAGGAAGAGATAAACAAGCACATTAGTTTAAACACCTATAAAATCTTATCTTATTATGTGGACTTAGAGACAAACTAACATGGTGGGAAATTTGAAAGACGTGACTGTGTACCTTGGGCAGGTCCAGGAAACAGGTGTTTGGAGGATTGGACTACAGGAGTCTGACTACCACACCTTACAAGTAGGCTCCTGTAGAGAGAGAACACACATCACTAAGGCCTTGTAGTGGAGGAGAGAGAGAACACATCACTAAGGCCTTGTAGTGGAGGAGAGAACACATCACTAAGGCCTTGTAGTGGAGGAGAGAACACATCACTAAGGCCTTGTAGTGGAGGAGAGAACACATCACTAAGGCCTTGTAGTGGGGAGGAGAGAACACATCACTAAGGCCTTGTAGTAGGGAGGAGAGAACACATCACTAAGGCCTTGTAGTAGGGAGGAGAGAACACATCACTAAGGCCTTGTAGTAGGGAGGAGAGAGAGAACACATCACTAAGGCCTTGTAGTGGAGGAGAGAGAGAACACATCACTAAGGCCTTGTAGTGGAGGAGAGAGAGAACACACCACTAAGGCCTTGTAGTAGGGAGGAGAGAACACATCACTAAGGCCTTGTAGTAGGGAGGAGAGAACACATCACTAAGGCCTTGTAGTAGGGAGGAGAGAACACATCACTAAGGCCTTGTAGTAGGGAGGAGAGAACACATCACTAAGGCCTTGTAGTGGAGGAGAGAACACATCACTAAGGCCTTGTAGTAGGGAGGAGAGAACACATCACTAAGGCCTTGTAGTGGAGGAGAGAGAGAACACATCACTAAGGCCTTGTAGTAGGGAGGAGAGAACACATCACTAAGGCCTTGTAGTGGAGGAGAGAGAGAACACATCACTAAGGCCTTGTAGTAGGGAGGAGAGAACACATCACTAAGGCCTTGTAGTGGAGGAGAGAACACATCACTAAGGCCTTGTAGTGGAGTAGAGAGAGAACATCACTAAGGCCTTGTAGTGGAGGAGAGAGAGAACACATCACTAAGGCCTTGTAGTGGAGGAGAGAGAGAACACATCACTAAGGCCTTGTAGTAGGGAGGAGAGAACACCTCACTAAGGCCTTGTAGTGGAGGAGAGAACACATCACTAAGGCCTTGTAGTGGAGGAGAGAACACATCACTAAGGCCTTGTAGTGGAGGAGAGAACACATCACTAAGGCCTTGTAGTGGAGGAGAGAACACATCACTAAGGCCTTGTAGTAGGGAGGAGAGAACACATCACTAAGGCCTTGTAGTGGAGGAGAGAGAGAACACATCACTAAGGCCTTGTAGTAGGGAGGAGAGAACACATCACTAAGGCCTTGTAGTGGAGGAGAGAACACATCACTAAGGCCTTGTAGTAGGGAGGAGAGAGTGACCCTTGCGTCGGCGACTTGCTGGCGCTTCCGGGGATGGGAGACATTACCACGGCATCCCAGGGTTACTGACGTCCTCGGAGGTGCGATGAAACTTAAATTAACTAATTGAATGTAACCAGGGCTTTCTCCTATAGAGCTCCATTTTCATGGAATGGTCTGCCTATCCATGATAGAGACGCAGACTCACTCTCGACCTTTAAGTCTTTACTGAAGACTCATCTCTTCAGTGGGTCCTATGATTGAGTGTAGTCTGGCCCAGAAGTGTGAAGGTGAACGGAAAGGCTCTGGAGCGACGAACCGCCCTTGCTGTCTCTGCCTGGCCGGTTCCCCTCTCTCCACTGGGATTCTCTGCCTCTAACCCTATTACAGGGGCTGAGTCACTGGCTTACTGGTGCTCTTCCATGCGGTCCCTAGGAGGGGTGCGTCACTTGAGTGGGTTGAGTCACTGACGTGATCTTCCTGTTCGGTTAGGCGCCCCCCTCTGGTTCATGCCGTGAGGAGATTTTCGTGGGCTATACTTGGCTTTGTCTCAGGATGGTAAGTTGGTGGTTGAAGTTATCCCTCTAGTGGTGTGGGGGCTATCCTGCCTGTTTGGCCCTGTCCGGGGGTATCGTCGGATGGGGCCACAGTGTCTCCCGACCCCTCCTGTCTCAGCCTCCAGTATTTATGCTGCAGTAGTTTATGTGTCGGGGGGCTAGGGTCAGTCTGTTATATCTGGAGTATTTCTCCGGTCTTATCCGGTGTCCTGTGTGAATTTAAGTATGCTCTCTCTAATTCTCTCTCTCTCGGAGGACCTGAGCCCTAGGACCATGCCTCTGGACTACCTGGCATGATGACTCCTTGCTGTCCCCAGTCCACCTGGCCGTGCTGCTGCTCCAGTTTCAACTGTTCTGCCTGCGGCTGTGGAACCTTGACCTGTTCACCGGACGTGCTACCTGTCCCAGACCTGCTGTTTTCAACTCTCTAGAGACAGCAGGAGCGGTAGAGATACTCTGAATGATCGGCTATAAAAAGCCAACTGACATTTACTCTTGAGGTGCTGACCTGTTGCACCCTCTACAACTACTGTGATTATTATTATTTGACCCTGCTGGTCATCTATGAAGATTTGAACATCTTGGCCATGTACTGTTATAATCTCCACCTGGCACAGCCAGAAGAGGACTGGCCACCCCTCATAGCCTGGTTCCTCTCTAGGTTTCTTCCGAGGTTTTGGCCTTTCCAGGGAGTTTTTCCTAGGGAGTTTTTCCTAGCCACTGTGCTTCTACACCTGCATTGCTTGCTGTTTGGGGTTTTAGGCTGGGTTTCTGTACAGCACTTTGAGATATCAGCTGATGTAAGAAGGGCTATATAAATAAATTGTAATTGATGAATGTAATTGATGAATGTAATTGATGAATGTAATTGATGAATGTAATTGATGTAATTGATGAATGTAATTGATGAATGTAATTGATTAATGTAATTGATGAATGTAATTGTCATGTTTGTATTCCTTCAATAGCTCATAAACAGATGAACATTTTGATGTCTTACTGTACGTGGATTTGTCTTTACAGAGTCGCTGTGCCGTCATTTCATTTCAAAGCAGATGTGATCTTCTATCATTGTATAGATTAGATTGTAAACCTTTATACATTTTGTTCTATTGTTTTTTTTAGGCCAATCAGAGTGATGCTAATTAAACGATACGGGTTATTTGGTTCCGCTTGGGACATATAGAATGAGGACGAGTCGCTCTTTTCATTGTGATTTAAATATTAGTAGGCTATAGAATGCCTCCTACACCTCAAAAAAGGTTTGTGTGAATTTTCATTCTTTAGCTTCAGTCTCCTTGACGTTGGCTCAATGGTTTTAGACGTTTGGGACTACTCCGTTACTTCTTTCCATTGTACCAGGAAAACTAAACCAAGCGCAGAAAAAGTATTTGAAAATATTCAACCCAGGTCTGACTGGATCAGGTAAACTCCATTGATTGATTCATTGATTGATAGATAATGGCCGTGTTCCAGAACTTAGACGTTGCTGACGCCTGACAGATCTTACAACGCCTGGATAGGTATTTAAAGTACCAGCTAACCACATCATATGTTACAGCAATTTGTCAGTCGATGAAGTGGCACGTAACCATTGGCTGTTGCGTCGTCTAGCCTGAGCTGTGGATATAAAAGGTCTCTCCAGCTCCTCACCCGTAGCTCCACAGCGTTGATAAGCTTGCCACACTTGTCACACTGGTCCCCTCGGGCCTCTGGGTAAGAGCAGTAGGGACATGTTCCCTCCACGAAGCGGTCGGCTAGAAAACGCTGGCACGCCTCGCAGCGCAGCTGCTCCACAATGTCTTCAAGTAGGAAACCTCGCTCATGGAGACGCCAGAAGATGTTCTGGGCTATCCTGAGAGACAGAGAGACAGAGAGAGAGAGACAGAGAGAGAGAGAGAGAGAGAGAGAGACAGAGAGAGAGACAGAGAGAGAGAAAAGACCAGGGTTCATACACTTATTCACAAATAAAATTCAAACACTTTCAAAGTTTTCAATCATCCGTACAAACCCTGAAGAAAATGAATCCACACTAATTCTCCACACAACAGTTTTGATGTGTTCCATCCCTGTTTGAACAGCAGAAGCCAAGCCGTGTCTAGCTACCACACTCCCAGTGTATTGCTAATGTACTGTACCAGTCAAAAGTTTGGACACACCTACTCATTCAAGGGTTTTTCTTTATTTTTTTATAATTTTTCTACATTGTATAATAATAGTGAAGACATCAGAACTATGAATTAAAACATATGGAATCATGTAGCAACCAAAAAAGTGTTAAACAAACTCAAAATGTATTTTATTTATGAGATTCATCAAAGTAGCCACCCTTTGCCTTGATGACAGCTTTGCACACTCTTGGCATTCTCTCAACCAGCTTCATGAGGTAGTCAACTGGAATGCATTTTAATTAACAGGTGTACCTTGTTAAAATGTATTTCCTTCTTAACGCGTTTGAGACAATCAGTTGTGCTGTGACAAGGTAGGGGTGGAAGATAGCCCTATTTGGTAAAATACCAAGTCCATATT
>NC_138302.1:96533771-96561271 GCF_965601325.2 Salmo salar | reverse complement strand
TTATTTTTACAGTTTTCTACATTGTAGAATAATAGTGAAGACATAAAAACTATGAAATAACACATGTAGTAAGCAATAAAGTGTTAAATCAAAATATATGTTATATTTGAGATTCTTCAAAGTAGCCACCCTTTGCCTTGATGACAGCTTTGCACACTCTTGGCAAAAAAATATTAAACAAGGCAAGTCAGTTAAGAACAAATTCGATAAAAGACAATACTGTGCAGCCGTCTTCATTGACCTGGCCAAGGCTTTCGACTCTGTCAATCACTGTATTCTTATCGGCAGACTCAATTGCCTTGGTTTCTCTAATGCTTCTCGCTTGGCTTCTCGCCTGATTCACCAACTACTTCTCTGACAGAGTTCAGTGTGTCAAATCGGAGGGCCTGTTGTCCGGACCTCTGGCAGTCTCTATGGGGGTACCACAGGGTTCAATTCTCGGGCCGACTCTTCTCTGTATTTTTCGACGATGTCGCTCTTGCTGCGGGTGATTCTCTGATCCACCTCTACGCAGACGACACCATTCTGTATATACCTGGCACTTCTTTGGACACTGTGTTAACTAACCTCCAAAGGAGCTTCAATGCCAAACAACACTCCTTCTGTGGCCTCCAACTGCTCTTAAACGCTAGTAAAACCAAATGCATGCTTTTCAACCGTTCGCTGCCCGCACCCACCCACCTGACTAGCATCACTACTCTGGACGTTTCTGACCTAGAATACGTGGACAACTACAAATACCTAGGTGTCTGGCTAGACTGTAAACTCTCCTTCCAGACTCATATCAAACATCTCCAATCCAAAATCAAATCTAGAATCGACTTTCTATTTCGCAACAAAGCCTCCTTCACTCACGCTGCCAAACTTACCCTAGTAAAACTGACTATCCTACCCATCCTCGACGCTGTCATCTACAAAATAGCTTCCAATACTCTACTCAGCAAATTGGATGCAGTCTATCACAGTGCCATCCGTTTTATCACCAAAGCCCCTTATACCACCCACCACTGTGACCTGTATGCTCTAGTCAGCTGGCCCTCGCTACATATTCGTTGCCAGACCCACTGGCACCAGGTCATCTATAAGTCTATGCCAGGTAAAGCTCCACCTTATCTCAGGTCACGATAACAGCACCCACCCGTAGCACGCGCTCCAGCAGGTATATTTCACCGGTCATCCCCAAAGCCAACACCTACTTTGGCCGCCTTTCCTTCCAGTTCTCTACTGCCAATGACTGGAACAAATTGCAAAAATCACTGAAGCTGGAGACTTATATTTCCCTCACTAACTTTAAACATGAGCTATCTGAGCAGCTAACCGATTGCTGCAGCTGTAAATAGTCCATCTGTAAATAGTCCACCCAATCTACCTACCTTATCCCCATATTGTTTTTATTTACTTTTCTGCTCTTTTGCACACCAGTATTTCTACTTGCACATCATCATCTGCTCATCTATCACTCCAGTGTTAATCTGCTAAATTGTAATTACTTTGCTACTATGGCCTATTTACTGCCTTACCTCCTCACGCCATTTACACACACTGTATATAGACTTTCTTTTTTTCTATTGTGTTATTGACTGTATGCTTGTTTATTCCATGTGTAACTCTGTGTAGCTGTTTGTGTCACACTGCTTTGCTTTCTCTTGGCCAGGTCGCAGTTGTAAATGAGAACTTGTTCTCAACTAGCGTACCTGGTTAAATTTAGTGAGGGAATTATAAGTCTCCAGCTTCAGCAATTTGTGCAATTCGTTCCAGTCACTGGCAGCAGAGAACTGGAAGGAAAGGCGGCCAAAGGAGGTGTTGGCTTTGGGGATGACCAGTGAGATACCCACCTGCAGCATGCGCTCCAGCAGGTATGTTGTTATCGTGACCAGTGAGCTGAGATAAGGCGGAGCTTTACCTAGCTTACCTGGTTAAATAAAGGTGAAATAAAAAAATACCCAATGACGGCCTACCAAAAGGCCTCCTGCGGGGACCTGGGCTGGCATAAAAAAATAAGTATATATAAATATATATATACACATATATGTTTACCCGACGCAAGCCCCACTGGTAAAAAAAAAAAAAAAGTATATATATATATATATATATATATATATATATATATATATATATATATATATACTTTTTTTTTTTTTTACCCACAGTTGAAGTCGGAAGTTTACATACACCGTAGCCAAATACATTTAAACTCCGTTTTTCACAATTCCTGACATTTAATCCTAGTAAGAATTTCCTGTCTTAGGTCAGTTCGCAACAATCATCACTTTATTTTAAGAATGTGAAATGTCAGAATAATAGTAGAGAGAATTATTTCTTTCAGTTTTTATTTCTTTCATCACATTCTCAGTGGGTCAGAAGTTTACATACACTCAATTAGTATTTGGTAGCATTGCCTTTAAATTGTTTAACTTGGGTCAAACGTTTTGGGTAGCCTTCCACAAGCTTCCCACAATAAGTTGGGTGAATTTTGGCCCATTCCTCCTGACAGAGCTGGTGTAACTGAGTCAGGTTTGGAGGCCTCCTTGCTCGCACACACATTTTCAGTTCTGCCCACAAATGTTCTATAGGATTGAGGTCAGGGCTTTGTGATGGCCACTCCAATACCTTGACTTTGTTGTCCTTAAGCCATTTTGCCACAACTTTGGAAGTATGCTTGGGGTCATTGTCCATTTGGAAGACCCATTTGTGACCAAGCTTTAACTCCCTGACTGATGTCTTGAGATGTTGCTTCAATATATCCACATCATTTCCCTTCCTCATAATGCTATCCGTTTTGTGAAGTGCACCTGTCCCTCCTGCAGCAATGCACCCCCACAACATGATGCTGCCACCCCCGTGCTTCACGGTTGGGATGGTGTTCTTTGGCTTGCAAGCCTCCCCCTTTTTCCTCCAAACATAACGATGGTCATTATGGCCAAACAGTTCTATTTTTGTTTCATCAGACCAGAGGACATTTCTCCAAAAAGTACGATCTTTGTCCCCATGTGCAGTTGCAAACCGTTGTCTGGCTTTTTTATGGTGGTTTTGGAGCAGTGGCTTCTTCCTTGCTGAGCGGCCTTTCAGGTTATGTCGATATATGACTCGTTTTACTGTGGATAGAGATACTTTTGTACCTGTTTCCTCCAGCATCTTCACAAGGTCCTTTGCTGTTGTTCTGGGATTGATTTGCACTTTTCGCACCAAAGTACATTCATCTCCAGGAGAAAGAACGCGTCTCCTTCCTGAGCGATATGATGGCTGTGTGGTCCCATGATGTTTATAGTTGCGTACTATTGTTTATACAGATTAACGTACCTTCAGGCATTTGAAAATTGCTCCCAAGGATGAACCAGACCTGTGGAGGCCTACAATTATTTTTCTGAGGTCTTGGCTGATTTCTTTTGATTTTCCCATGATGTCACTGAGTTTGAAGGTAGGCCTTGAAATACATCCACAGGTACACCTCCAATTGACTCAAATGATGTCAATTCGCCTATCAGAAGCTTATAAAGCCATAACATCATTTTCTGTTTTAAAGGCACAGTCAATTTACTGTATGTAAACTTCTGACCCACTGGGATTGTGATACAGTGAATTATAAGTGAAATAATCTGTCTGTAAACAACTGTTGGAAAAACTACTTGTGTCATGCACAAAGTAGATTTCCTAACCGACTTGCCAAAACTATAGCTGGTTAAGAAGAAATTTGTGGTGTGGTTGAAAAACGAGTTTTAATGACTCCAACCTAAGTGTATGTAAACTTCCAACTTCAACTGTATATATACAACAACAAAAAATATTCCAGCCCCTGTCCCCGCAGGCCTTTTGGTGGGCCGTCATTGTAAATAAGAATTAGTTGTTAACTGACTTGCCTAGTTAAATATTTTTTTAGATATATAGGACAAAACACACACCACGACAAGAGAGACTCCACAACACTACACAAAGAGAGACACCACAACACTACATAAAGAGAGAGACCACAACACTACATAAAGAGAGACAACACAACACTACATAAAGAGAGACACCACAACACTACATAAAGAGAGACTCCACAACACTACATAAAGAGAGACAACACAACACTACATAAAGAGAGACACCACAACACTACATAAAGAGAGACACCACAACACTACATAAAGAGAGACACCACAACACTACATAAAGAGAGACACCACAACACTACATAAAGAGAGACACCACAACACTACATAAAGAGAGACACCACAACACTACATAAAGAGAGACTCCACAACACTACATAAAGAGAGACTCCACAACACTACATAAAGAGAGACTCCACAACACTACATAAAGAGAGACACCACAACACTACATAAAGAGAGACACCACAACACTACATAAAGAGAGACTCCACAACACTACATAAAGAGAGAGACACCACAACACTACATAAAGAGAGACTCCACAACACTACATAAAGAGAGACACCACAACACTACATAAAGAGAGACTCCACAACACTACATAAAGAGAGACACCACAACACTACATAAAGAGAGAGACACCACAACACTACATAAAGAGAGACTCCACAACACTACATAAAGAGAGACACCACAACACTACACAAAGACAGACACCACAACACTACATAAAGAGACACACCACAACACAAAGACAGACACCACAACACTACATAAAGAGAGACACCACAACACTACATAAAGAGAGACACCACAACACTACATAAAGAGAGACACCACAACACTACATAAAGAGAGACACCACAACACTACATAAAGAGAGACACCACAACACTACATAAAGAGAGACAACACTACATAAAGAGAGACAACACTACATAAAGAGAGACACCACAACACTACATAAAGAGAGACACCACAACACTACATAAAGAGAGACGCCACAACACTACATAAAGAGAGACACCACAACACTACATAAAGAGAGACACCACAACACTACATAAAGAGAGACACCACAACACTACATAAAGAGAGAGACACCACAACACTACATAAAGAGAGACACCACAACACTACATAAAGAGAGACACCACAACACTACATAAAGAGAGACTCCACAACACTACATAAAGAGAGACACCACAACACTACATAAAGAGAGACACCACAACACTACATAAAGAGAGACACCACAACACTACATAAAGAGAGACACCACAACACTACATAAAGAGAGACGCCACAACACTACATAAAGAGAGACGCCACAACACTACATAAAGAGAGAGACACCACAACACTACATAAAGAGAGACACCACAACACTACATAAAGAGAGACACCACAACACTACATAAAGAGAGACACCACAACACTACGTAAAGAGAGACACCACAACACTACATAAAGAGAGACACCACAACACTACATAAAGAGAGACTACACTACATAAAGAGAGACACCACAACACTACATAAAGAGAGACACCACAACACTACATAAAGAGAGACACCACAACACTACATAAAGAGAGAGACACCACAACACTACATAAAGAGAGACAACACTACATAGAGAGAGACACCACAACACTACATAAAGAGAGACACCACAACACTACATAAAGAGAGACACCACAACACTACATAAAGAGAGACTCCACAACACTACATAAACAGAGACACCACAACACTACATAAAGAGAGACACCACAACACTACATAAAGAGAGACACCACAACACTACATAGAGACACCACAACACTACATAAAGAGAGAGACACCACAACACTACATAAAGAGAGACACCACAACACTACATAAAGAGAGACACCACAACACTACATAAAGAGAGACACCACAACACTACATAAAGAGAGACAACACAACACTACATAAAGAGAGACTCCACAACACTACACAAAGAGAGACATCACAACACTACATAAAGAGAGACAACACAACACTACATAAAGAGAGACACCACAACACTACATAAAGAGACTCCACAACACTACATAAAGAGACACCACAACACTACACAAAGAGAGAGACACCACAACACTACATAAAGAGAGACACCACAACACTACATAAAGAGAGACACCACAACACTACATAAAGAGAGACACCACAACACTACATAAAGAGAGACTCCACAACACTACATAAAGAGAGACACCACAACACTACACAAAGAGAGACGCCACAACACTACATAAAGAGAGACACCACAACACTACATAAAGAGAGAGACACCACAACACTACATAAAGAGAGACAACACTACATAAAGAGAGACCTAAGACAACAACATAGCAAGGCAGCAACACATGACAACACAGCATGGTAGCAACACAGCATGACAACAACATGGTAGCAACACAACATGGTAGCATCACAACATTGTAGCCGCCTAATAAATGGTACAAACAGTATTTGGCACAGACAACATCACAAAGGGCAAGAAGGTAGAGACAACAATACATCACACAAAGCAGCCACAACTGTCAGTAAGAGTGTCCATGATTGAGTCTTTGAATGAAGAGATTGAGATAAAACTGTCCAGTTTGAGTGTTTGTTGCAGCTCGTTCCAGTCGCTGGCTGCAGTGAACTGAAGAGAGGAGCGACCCAGGGACATGTGCTTTGGGGACCTTTAACAGAATGTGACTGGCAGAACGGTGTTGTATGTGGAGGATGAGGGCTGCAGTAGATATCCCAGATAGGGGGGAGGGAGGCCTAAGAGGGTTTTATAAATAAGCATCAACCAGTGGGTCTTGCGACGGGTATACAGAGATGTCCAGATTACAGAGAAGTCTATAAGGCAAAAGGTGGCTAATTTGAAGAATCGAAAATCGAAAATAATTTTGACTTGTTTAACACTTTTTTGGTCACTACATGATTCCATATGTGTTATTTCATAGTTCTGATGTTTTCACTATTATTCTACAATGTAGAAAATCATAGAAATAAAGAACAACCCTGGAATGAGTTGGTGTGTCCAAACTTTTGACTGGTACTGTATGTTTTTTACATATTGATACTTGGAGTCAAGGTATCGATTTGTCACTACAAATCGACACTAATCACTACATAGACATTGTTGACGTAAGGTAAAGCACAGGACAGCAGGATGTTCCTCTTGCCATCCTCAGCAAGACTGATGGACAGGAGACAGATTCAGACTGACGACATACTTCCTGTATACCATGGCTATTTAACACCGGTTATGGAGGGCTGAAACCCGTCTGGTTTTCATTCCCTCATTTTAATCAAGGACTGATTCAGACCTGGGTGAGTGACGGACCTACCAGGTAGGAAGGAAAAACATGAGCTAGTACTTTGCCCGTGTACCGTGTAGACCTATATCAGTCCCTCCAGGATGGCGTGATCGTAAACGTTATTTTGATTTTTAGGAATTATCTTTGAAAGACAGGGTCCTGAAAAAGGGATGTTTCTTTTTTTGTTGAGTTTATTTACATGACTGGTAACTGAAGTCAGTGCTGATGATGTTGTAATTTGAGTCGTGATGAGCAGAGTTTTGAGACATTCCTACTGGTGAACACATATTTCCTAGGTCACGTTACTACACAATTCCAGCTTAATGACTGTTTTTATTGGTTATTTGGGAATTTACTACTTAATAGCTATGAAAAAGTATCTTGCTACCGACTGGCAGCTTTGGTGTCGCCGAGAAGGGGGGGGGGGGGGGGGGGGGGGGGCTGTGTGGGGAAAACGACACGTGAGCGGACACCAGAACGGCAGGGAGAATGGCTGCGGAATATTGCGGGCGCCCTATGAATGAGGCGATTGGCTAAAAAGCTCGGGAGGTTGTTGCAGAGAACGAGTCAAAATGTAGATCAGGCACCAGCGCAGGATGCAGCGTTGGGTCTTTCCTCCCTTCACGTGGCTCTTCAGGGCCGATTCACCCATGCTCACAATGTCAAAGTCTGACGCATTTTTTGTACCTTACACGCTTGTGGGTTGGTGGGGTCCAGTAATGTAGTGGTAAAAAAGGTGAGTAAAACTATACTGAACAAAAATATAAAGGCAACATGTAAAGTGTTGGTCCCATGTTCCATGAGTTGAAATAAAAGATCCCACAAATGTTCCTTAAGCACAAAAAGGCAGGATCTACATTTTCCTGGCATTTTAGCGATCGATGTGACGCTTGGCGGCGCCTAGTCAGTCAGTTCTGTACCTGCCTGGCTGAGTGGCGGTGGAATGAGCGAGCTCACCTGGCAACCAGAGAAACACGTGAGGCAATAAAACTCTGTAGTCTGCCTGGAATTTAATTCGCGAGACCAATACATTTTTATATTTTCATAAACATATTTGATCATTATCTGTTCTCCTCTTAAATTTTAACTCAAGTGCTAACTTGTGAAAAATGTCTGATTTTCAAGGTATTCCAGTACTTGAATTTCAGAGTACCAAATAGAAGTACTTTAAGAAGCTGAAGCACCTTGTGTGGACCCTGCGGACTGGATATTATGTAGCGTACTCACATAGGGTGTTGTCTCTCTGGAACCATGGGTAAGTCTGCAAGTCCTTTACCCCAGGTGACCGCAAAAGACTGGATCTCTTCCTCTGACAGCACACAATCACCATCGTCATCACCCTGGAGGACAGAAAACACATTATAGTCCCATCATCATCACCCTGGAGGACAGAAAACACATTATAGTCCCGTCATCATCACCCTGGAGGACAGAAAACACATTACAGTCCCGTCATCATCACCCTGGAGGACAGAAAACACATTACAGTCCCGTCATCATCACCCTGGAGGACAGAAAACACATTACAGTCCTGTCATCACCCTGGAGGACAGAAAACACATTACAGTCCCGTCATCATCACCCTGGAGGACAGAAAACACATTACACATTACAGTCCTGTCATCATCACCCTGGAGGACAGAAAACACATTACAGTCCTGTCATCATCACCCTGGAGGACAGAAAACACATTATAGTCCCGTCATCATCACCCTGGAGGACAGAAAACACATTACAGTCATGTCATCATCACCCTGGAGGACAGAAAACACATTATAGTCCCGTCATCATCACCCTGGAGGACAGAAAACACATTACAGTCCCGTCATCATCACCCTGGAGGACAGAAAACACATTACAGTCCCGTCATCATCACCCTGGAGGACAGAAAACACATTACAGTCCTGTCATCATCACCCTGGAGGACAGAAAACACATTACAGTCCTGTCATCATCACCCTGGAGGACAGAAAACACATTACAGTCCTGTCATCATCACCCTGGAGGACAGAAAACACATTACAGTCCTGTCATCATCACCCTGGAGGACAGAAAACACATTACAGTCCTGTCATCATCACCCTGGAGGACAGAAAACACATTACAGTCCCGTCATCATCACCCTGGAGGACAGAAAACACATTACAGTCCCGTCATCATCACCCTGGAGGACAGAAAACACATTACAGTCCTGTCATCATCACCCTGGAGGACAGAAAACACATTACAGTCCTGTCATCATCACCCTGGAGGACAGAAAACACATTACAGTCCTGTCATCATCACCCTGGAGGACAGAAAACACATTACAGTCCTGTCATCAAACTGTAAAGCTAAAGAGAGAGAGAGAAATACTTATTTATGAGGCTCTTTAATTTTTATAATAATATTTTTTATTTAATTAAATGTATCGACTGAAGAGTCCACAATGCAACAGCAGTAGTGTTGTACCTGTATACATGATTATATGTACTGTTATTATTACTACTGGAATGAACTGGATTTCATTATCCTCATTGTACTGTATTTACTGAAATGCTGTACCACTATAACGCTTTGGCAATATCTACAAATCTAATTTCACGTCAATACAGAAATCAATCTGAGAGAGAGACAGAGAGGGAAAGTCAGAGACAGGGAGAGAGAGAGAGAGAGAGAGAGAGAGAGAGAGAGAGAGAGAGAGAGAGAGAGAGAGAGAGAGAGAGAGAGAGAGAGAGAGAGAGAGACAAGACAGAGGGAGAGAGAGAGAGAGAGAGAGAGACGACAAGACAGAGGGAGAGAGGTGGAGAGAGGTGGAGAGATGGCTACTCTCTCATCTCCTCTCTATGAATTGCTGGCCAAAGAGGACCACAATGGGAAAAAAGGCTTTGTGTTAACCTCAATGACAATAACATTAGCAGTGTGAATTGTGTTTTTAAATAAATCTTACATGTCCAAATTGTACCATTTACAACCTCAAACATGTTACCAAACAGTTCCCTTGTATGATGTACTGTTGTAACCCAGGATTGGTGTTAAAACAAATGAAACACTAAATGTTTTACCTCAGGGCTGTTGCATGGCTGTGAGCCTCTACCCTGAACCTGTCCCTGACCATGGTGTGTGGATGGCTGTCTCTGCAGGTAGGTCTTCAGAGACTCAGCCTTCAGTCCCTTCCCGTGCAGTGCAGTCTGGGCTGCAGAGCCACAGGCTGCCAACATGCCCACACGCTCAAACCAGTGCTGCAGCTCCGTCTGATTACCTACGGTGAAAGGCCAAGAGGAACAGAAGCCACGGTTAAACACATACACTGACAGAAGTTTAACATAACACCAGTGGTGTAAAATACTTTAAAGTACTACTGAAGTAGTTTTTGGGGGGGTATCTGTACTTTACTATTTATATTTTTGACAACTTTCACTTCACTACATTCCTAAAGAAAATAATGTACTATTTAATCAATACATTTTCCCTGACACACAAACGTACTCGTTACATTTTAAATGCTTAGCAGGACAGGAAAATAGTCCAATTCATACAGTTATTTTGGGCCGGCAGGTGGCCTAGTGGTTAGGTGGCCTGGTCCCCGAGCTGACAAGGTAAAGATCTGTCGTTCTGACCCTGAACAAGTCAGTTAACCCACTGTTCCTAGGCCGTCATTGTAAATACAAATGTGTTCTTAACTGACTTGCCTAGTTAAATAAAATACAAAAATCAAGAGAACATGCCTCTGATCTGGCAGACTCACTAAACACACATGCTTCATTTGTAAATGATGTCAGTGTTGGAGTGTCCCCCCCCCCCCCGCCTATAAAACTAAAATAAGAAAATGGTGCCGTCTGGTTTGCTTAATATAAGAAATTTGAAATTATTTACGCTTTTACTTTTGATACTTAAGTACATTTAAAACCAAATACTTTTAGACTTTTACTCAAGTAGTATTTTACTGGATGACTTTCACTTTCACTTGAATAATTTTCTATGAAAGTATCTTTACTTTTACTCAAATATGACAATTGGGTACTTTTTCCACCACTGTATAACACCTAAACTAGATCAAATGCTAATTAAACAAATAATCGTATCACTCACCTGATACCAGACTGCTGTCAGACAGGATGGGGTAGAGAGCTGCCCACAGAACAACGTCTGCCACTGAAACCATCTCCTAAAACGCACAGCCCAGTTCAATCAATCATTCACATGTATTCAGAAAGCCCTTTTCACAACTATTGTCACTTTACAGTAACATACAAGCAGAAGTTAATTACACTATATTTGACATTCATGTGTGTTTTCCAATCGGATTTAAAGGTGTGTGTTGAGTTGTGAAGGTGTGTGTGTTGAGTTGTGAAGGTAGGTGTTGAGTTGTGAAGGGGTGTGTGTGTGTTGAGTTGTGAAGGGGTGTGTGTGTGTTGAGTTGTGAAGGGGTGTGTGTGTGTGTGTGTGTGTGTTGTGAAGGTGTGTGTGTGTGTGTGTGTGTGTGTGTGTGTGTTGTGAAGGTGTGTGTGTTGTGAAGGTGTGTGTGTGTGTTGAGTTGTCGTACAGCAGTGAGGAACAACGTGGTCCTCTTGCTCAGGCTCTGGTCCAGGTAGCTGAGAGGTCCCTGTAGAACCCTGGTGGTTTGTGCTCCTTTTCCCTGCAGCACCACCATGTGAAGGGCCTGCATCACTGCAGGCTGGAGACAAGAATAACTTTATTAATATTATATAATAGAATAGAAAACAAACATCTGTACAACAGAGAACAAGCGTTAGGGACTCCGGAAGAGGCGCAGCGGTCTAAGGCACAGCATCGCAGTGCTTGAGGCGTCACTACAGACCCGGGTTCAATCCCGGGCTGTGTCGCAGCCGGCCGCGACCGGAAACCCATGAGGCGGGGCAGAATTGTCCGTGTTAGGGGAGGGTTTGGCCGTCCGGGATGTCCTTGTCCCATCGCACTCTAGCGACTCCTGTGACTCCAACACGGTCGCCAGGTGTATGGTGTTTCCTCAGAGACATTGGTGCGGCTGGCTTCCGGGTTAAGCGAGCAGTGTGTCAAGAAGCAGTGCTGCTTGGCACGGTCGTGATTCCGGAGGACGCATGGCTCTCAGACTTCGCCTCCCCTGAGTCCATACGGGAGTTAAAGACTCAAACAACCAATTGGATATCATGAAATTTGGGAAGATAAAGGAGTAAAAAGTAAAACATTAAATAAAGAACAAGTGTTAAGATACCAAATGCAAAGATTAAAACAGAATGTGATTTGTCTATATGTTCAATTAATATACATGGTATATTTATTTATTGTACACTTCCAGGAAGTCACTACGAATGGGAGCATCGTGGCTGATGATTTCCAGGAAGTCACTACGAATGGGAGAATCGTGGCTGATGATTTCCAGGAAGTCACTACGAATGGGAGAATCGTGGCTGATGATTTCCAGGAAGTCACTACGAATGGGAGAATCGTGGCTGATGATTTCCAGGAAGTCACTACGGATGAGAGCACCGTGGCTGATGATTTCAAGGAAGTCACTATGGATGAGAGCACCGTGGCTGATGATTTCCAGGAAGTCACTATGGATGGGCGCATCATGGCTGATGATTTATCAGACATTCTTACCTGTAGTTCTGTAGCTTCCCATTCCAGCCACTGGTTGACGATATCACTGGATTCCTGTCCATTCACCTCTATCAGGTATCTAAGGAAGGACACATGGATTAAAAGACTGGATGACTGAGGAATCTCTACAACGACACAGACCAGGTAATCACACAGCTACAGCATTAAATCAGTTGGCTTAACGACGACACAGATAATATACAGTTGGCTGGGTTTTCCGTGCTTCGGCAAGACAGAACAGCTACGTCCGGTAAGACGAGGGGTGGTGGTGTGTGTCTATTTGTCAATACCAGCTGGTGCGTGATGTCTAATATTAAGGAAGTTTCAAGGTATTGCTCGCCTGAGGTAGAGTATCTCATGATAAGCTGTAGTCCACACTATCAACCAAGAGAGTTTTCATCTATATTTTTCGTAGCTGTCTATTTACCAACACAAACCGATGCTGGCACTAAGACCGCACTCAACGAGCTGTATAAAGCGGTAAGCAAACAAGAAAATGGCCATCCAGAAGTGGCGCTCCTAGTGGCCGGGGACTTTAATGTAGGCAAACTTAAATTCATTTTACCTCATTTCTACCAGCATGAAGAAAAAAAAACACCTTTACTCCACACACAGAGAGGAAGCTCTCCTTCGCCCTCCATTTAACAAATTCCTGCTTACAAGCAAAAACTAAAGCAGGAAGTACCAGTGACTCGCTCAATACGGAAGTGGTCAGATGACGCGGATGCTACGGTACAGGACTGTTTTGCTAGCGCAGACTGGAATATGTTCCGGGATTCCTCCAATGGCATTGAAGAGTATACCACCTCAGTCACTGGCTCCATCATTAAGTGCATCGACGTCGTCCCCACAGTGACCGTACGTACATATCCCAACCAGAAGCCATGGATTACATGCAACATCCGCACCAAGCTAAAGGCTAGAGCTGCCGCTTTCAAGGAGCCGGACACTAATCCGGAATCTTATAAGAAATCTTACTATGCCCTCAGACGAACCATATAACAGAAAAAGCGTCAATAGAGGTCTAAAATGTAATCCTACTACACTGGCTGACACTCGTTGGACGTGACAGGGCTTGCAAACTATTACGGACTACAAAGGGAAACCCAGCCGCAAGCTGCCCAGTGACACGAGCCTACCAGACGGGCTAAATGCCTTTTATGCTCGCTTCGAGGCAAGCAACACTGAAGCATGCATGAGAACACAAGCTGTTCCGGACAACTGTGTGATCACGCTCACTGTAGCCGATGTGAGCAAGACATTTAAACAGGTCAACATTCACAAGGCCTAGATGGATTACCAGGACGTGTCCTCAAAGCACGCATGGACCAACTGGCAAGTGTCTCCACTGACATTTTCAATCTCTCCCTGACCGAGTCTGTGATGCCTACATGTTTCAAGCAGACCACCATAGTCCCTGTGCCCAAGAAAGCGAAGGTAACCTGCCTAAATGACTACCGCCCCTTAGCACTTACGTCGGTAGCCATGAAGTGCTTTGAAAGGCTGGTCATGGCTCACATCAACACCATCATCCCGGAAACCCTATACCCACTCCAATTCACATGACGCAATTTCAATCACACTCCACACTGCCCTTTCCCAACACCTATGTGAGAATGCTGTTCATTGACTTCAGCTCAGCGTTCAACACAATAGTCCCCACAAAGCTCATCACTAAGCTAAGGACCCTGGGACTAAAAACCTTCCTTTGCAACTGGATCCTGGATTTCCTGACGGAAATTCCTACCACCCCCAGATGGTGAGGGTAGGCGGCAACAACACATCTGTCACGCTGATCCTCAACACGGGGGCCCCTCAGGGGTGCATGCTTAGTCCCCTCCTGTACTCCCTGTTCACCCACGACTGCGTAGCCAAGCACGACTCCAACACCATCATTACGTTTCCTGACGACAAAACGATGGTAGGCATGATCACCGACAACGACGAGACAGCCTATAGGGTGGAGATCAGAGACCTGGCAGTGTGGTGGCAGGATAACAACCTCTCCCTCGACGTGAGCAAGACAAAGGAGATGATCGTGGACTACAGGAAAAGGAGGGCCGAACACACCCCCATTCACGTTGACGGAGCTGTAGTGGAGAGGGTTGAGAGTTTCAAGTTCCTTGGTATCCACATCACCATGAAAATATCATGGTCCAAACACAGAAAGTCGTGAAGAGGGCACAACAACGCCTTTCCCCCTCAGGAGATGGAAAAGATTTTGCATGGGTCCCCAGATCCTCAAAAAGTTCTACAGCTGCACAATCGAGAGCATCCTGACCGGTTGCATCACTGCCTGGTACGGCAACTGCTCGGCATCTGACCACAAGGCACTACAGAGGGTAGTGCGTACAGCCCAGTACATCACTGGGGCCAAACTTCCTGCCATCCAGGACCTATATACTAGGCAGTTTCAGAGGAAAGCCCAAAAGACTCCAGTCACCCAAGTCATAGACTGTTCTCTCTGCTACCCCACGACAAGCAGTACCGTAGCGCCAAGTCTAGGTCCAAAAGGCTCCTTAACAGCTTCTACTCCCAAGCCATAAGACTGCTGAACAATTAATCAAAATGGCCACCTGGACTATTTATATTGACCCCCCCTTTGTTTTTACACTGCTGCTACTCGCTGTTTATTATCTATGCCTCGTCACTTTACCCCTACCTACGTGTAAAAAATTACCTCCACTAACCTGTACTCCCTGCACATTGACTCGGTACCGGTACCCCCTGTATATAGCCTCGTTATTATTATTTTATCGTGTTACTTTTATTACATTTTTTACTTTAGTTTATTTTGTACAATTTTCTTAACTCTATTTCTTGAACTGTATTGTTGGTTAAGGGTTTGTAAGTAAGCATTTCACTGTAAGGTCTACACCTGTTGTATTCGGCGCATGTGACAAATAACATTTGATTAGATTAGATCATATCCATTCCGATCTTTAGAACTGCCTAGAGAGTAAAGGTGTAAATGTCTGAGGCTATATAATGGAGGAATGATATAGTATGTTAGTATAGATGGTAGAGCAGGGGTACTGACTGGCAGATGGAGTTGGGGCTGAAGAGGTATGTTCCACTGGGGAGGAGCAGAGCAGGCAGGGCTGGACGGCTGAGGTAGGGCACCACTCTCTCTGTAAACACAACAACATACAACCATTAGCCTACAGATCATTAATAATAATAATAGATTGTACTTTTCTATACACCCAAAACACTTTACATAGTAAGGAAGCTTCACCTCACCCACCATCAAAGTACAGGTAAGAGTTAACAACTCAACCAACATATTCGCCATCAACCACGTTTCATGAAGTTGCCCTTAAACCTAGTAGTAAAGTTTGTTATTACACAGTAATGGAGTTGTGTTTTTCCCCCCCTGAAACAGATCATGAAGAAATGTCCTTTGGAGGGCTAAACATTGAAAGTGGATCTTAAAGTTTTAAAGGGATCATTGGTCACATATTCAGTCGTCATCATCAATTCTTTGAATTCATTTTAATCTGAAAACTAATCAGAACTCAATCCGATAAGACCTATTGTTACACAGTCTATGGACGGGTAAGACCGAGGATGATTGGCAATAATCTGTGTGGTAGCTACTAGCTAGCTTAATGTGTCTGTTAGGGTTGCCTGGATAGACAGAGGACTAGAGAGAGAGGACTAGAGAGAGAGGACTAGAGAGAGAGGACTAGAGAGAGAGGACTAGAGAGAGAGGACTAGAGAGAGAGAGGACTAGAGAGAGAGAGGACTAGAGAGAGAGGACTAGAGAGAGAGGACTAGAGAGAGAGGACTAGAGAGAGAGGACTAGAGAGAGAGGACTAGAGAGAGAGGACTAGAGAGAGAGGACTAGACATTCTTGTCTGGCCAAGTCTCAGTTTGTCCTTTCTGTCAGTGTGTGTTGTCTGTCTGTCTATGGGAGAATCTCGATTGAATTCTCCTCGCGTCCTCTCTCCCCGACTCCTTCTCAAAACTCATTTATGAGGAGGTCAGAGGGGAGGGACCTCTGGCTTTCTCGTCCAATGGGTTTTGAGGAGGCGGCGAAGATATAGGATGTGAGGAGAATTCAATCAGGGGCGGCAGGTGGCCTAGTGGTTGGAGCGTTGGGCCAGTAACCAAAAGGTTGCTAGATCGAATCCCCGAGCTGACAAGGTAAAAATATGTTGTTCTGCCCCTGAACAAGGCAGTTAACCCACTGTTCCTAGGCTGTCATTGAAAATAAGAATTTGTTCTTAACTGACTTGCCTAGTTAAATACATTTGAAATAAAAATCGAGATTCTCCCTATATGATCGAACAGCTCACAAGGACCCCACAGCGAAAGATGTTAGGGTGGACAGGCTGGACTGTATGACAGAGAGCCCTGTCAGTCTATATCATCACTGCTGAGCTCAGGAGGATCAGATCACATAGCTGGACAGTTCAAGCTACAAAACAATCAGCTCATGGAGCAGCTCAATCATGGAGAAGCTTCAGAGAGATGGAGAGACAGAGAGAGCAGGTATTATGATCGTCCAACATAGGAGGCACCTTCTGCTTTGGGGAAGACACATGATAACCTTGTTGTGTACTGCTGGCTTGGCAGTTATGACATAAGGGCATTTCCACGGCAACAGAATGATGGTGAGAGTCAGATTTTTCACTTTAAAATGTCAAACAAGAACCAATGATTGCAAAGTTAAACAAGCCATACAACTCTATGCACAAGGACTACTTTGAACAATTTCCACTGATTTGTTTTACAAAACAAATTGAAGAACAATGCAGTTGCAGAGTTTGGTAAGAGAATGATGGTTTGTTCCGTCATTCTGTTACCAAACGTTGCATCTGCAAATGTTTTGTATAATTCAACGTAGGTCTATTGCCTTTTTTCTTTTCCCTTACAATAAAAACATTACAGTGTAATCCATAGCAGCACCCACTCGTAGCACGCGCTCCAGCAGGTATATCTCACTGGTCACCCCCAAAGCCAATTCCTCCTTTGGTCGTCTCTCCTTCCAGTTCTCTGCTGCCAATGACTGGAACGAACTACAAACATCTCTGAAGCTGGAGACTCATATCTCCTCACTAGCTTTAAGCACCAGCTGTCAGAGCAGCTCACAGATCACTGCACCTGTGTGCACCTTTGTTTTCTTTTGTTCTACTGTATTATTGACTGTATGTTTTGTTTATTCCATATGTAACTCTGTGTTGTTGTATGTGTCGAATTGCTACGCTTTTTCTTGGCCAGGTCGCAGTTGTAAATGAGAACTTGTTCTCAACTAGCCTACCTGGTTAAATAAAGGGGAAATAAAATAAATAAATGTGATCAACTGTAATTTGGAGATTTGATTAGTAATAAAGTTATAGTAAGTCCAGTTACAAAATCTTCTGACAAAGTAGAAACTAATAATATAATAATAGAACCAGCCAGGTCACAAGTCAAATGATTTGCTGTATTCCTAAACAAAAACACTACATGATAACTTGAATAATTAAATAGCATATTTTAATTTGACGTTTATTATGTTACTTGTTTTTTGCTTAGTAGCCAGAGCAAAAGCTGCCGCCCGACTGGTCATGTGCTGAATGCATGGACAGTACTGATATTCTTGGGGGGAAAAAGTTACATTTGGAAATGGAGCTGAATTTTGAGAGTTATTTGACAAAGGTAAGTGTAGTATAAACTGCAGAATAAACTCTTTCTGATACTATTTACAAATCCCAATGTTTAAACCTGCATGTGACGCTCCCGAGTGGCACAGCGGTCTAAGGCATTGCATCTCAGTGCTAGAGGCGTCACTACAGACACCCTGGTTCGAATCCAGGCTGTATCACAACCGGCCATGATTGGGAGTCCCATATTGCGGCCCAGGTTTGGCCGGTATTGTAAATAATTATTAGTTCTTAACTGCCTTGCCTATATAAATATATATACACACACACATATATATATATATTTAACTAGGCAAGTCAGTATGTATATATATATATATATATATATATATATATATATATATTTATTTATTTTATATCCTTTCACTGCATCTGTCAATTACAAGATACGACCATCTCTTCATGTACAATTTGACAATTGATAGGTCTAATATTGTCACTCATCAGATTGTTGTCAATTTAATCTTGTCTACAGGCTAACTCTTACTATGTGTGAAATGAGTTTTGGTGTAGTTTGGATGGGCCGGCTGTAAAGGGTGACTGGCATCGTTTGTTTCCTGCTCATCAACTTGGATAGAGTCAAGGATATGTTTTTACATTATTGTAAAAGGTCTACTGCAACACGTATCATGGTTTCAATTCCCTTACAATACATTTGATTAGTAATAGATTTACAGTAAATAAAACAGTCTTGCTTCTTTGTACAAAGTAAAAATGGTATCAACCCGGTCAAATTATTAACATGAGCACCAACGGCTGATAAATAGGAATTACACAAACTCATCGTTATTCTATTGTTGTTCTGAATCAACCTCTTCACCTCATCATTCAGTTAGACCTCATTTAAATTCCATTGTGAAATAACTTGCACAATCATCGCCCATTCATTCAGTGGGCAGGAATCGTTGGCGTCGCTGGATAGAGTCAAGGATATGTTTTACATTATTATAAAGGCCTACTGCAACATGTATCATGTTTTTATTTCCCTTACAATACATGTGATTAGTAATAAAGTTATAGTAAATAAAACAGTCCTAAGCTGTTTCTTTTTCCAAAGTAAAACGTAAAAGAGAATGGTATCAACCCTCCAAGGAACTAATTATTTACTGTTGATAAATAGACATAATAAACTCATTATTACCCTACTGTCTCTCTAAATGAAATCAACCTCTTCACCCTCCTTATCTTTCAGTTAGGCCTAATTCAAATTACATTGTGAAGTAAGGTGCACAATTATCCATCTGTCATTCAGTGAGGAGAGAGTCGCATTAGCACCTGGCTGGGTACCAACGTCCTACAGCAGATTGCCTTGGGAGTTAAATTGGGTAAAGGTGTGAAAAAAGGCTCGAAATACTTCTCTGTTTGTGATTTCAAAACTCTGACAAATGAGCAGTATAAAATACAAACATTTAGGAAAAGTCAGGGAAGAAACAGGACATCGTTATTTTTTACTAAATCAAAACGTCAGTGGCCGTTGACCTGTGGAGGTTCTAGTGTTAAGGAACCTAAAGTCTAACTGTTCTGTGTTAGTTTACCAGTGACTGCATTCCATGTAAACAATGTAAAGCCCAGTCAATATGCAGAGGACTGTCTCTACATTGTGTTCACCTGGTGGGAAAGAGGCATACAGCAGTACCGTATATTGTTGGAACAACACAATCATGGCTGTAGCCTTTTCTGGTCAGGTCTCAGCTGTCACAGGTCAAGTTGGTCAATTCATTCATTAATTAGTGTGTGTGTGTGTGTGTGTGTGTGTGTGTGTGTGTGTGTGTGTGTGCGCAGTGGATGTGATCTTGTTTGCCAGCTCTGTGACTCACTGATTGTACTTGGGTGAATTTGTCATTACCCTTCAATCCCGAATACTGATCTTCTATTCTGAGATTCAACCAATCTCCACAGTCGTGGACTAGATGGATATGATCTGTCAGTGTCAAACCTGATGGCTCCACTTTACAAGAACAACCAAATCTGCTAGCTAACTATCCTGGTGGTATGTTTATTTATTATTTATTTTTGTACAGTACCAACGGGACATGTAAAGGTATCAATGATCGGACACACCATGTGTTAGCCAGTTAGCTAGCACGTCTAGCTAACGTTATATTCTCTTACCTTCGTGGTTGACATGTTTAACGTCACATTTGACTCCAGTAAATTCGAGGACTGCTAGCACTTTAACACAGTGCGGATTTCCGTCACTCAC
Source organism: Salmo salar (assembly GCF_965601325.2). NCBI lineage: Eukaryota > Metazoa > Chordata > Actinopteri > Salmoniformes > Salmonidae > Salmo > Salmo salar. The sequence goes on along the minus strand of NC_138302.1, from coordinate 96,540,613 downwards.
GAATAGTTTCATCTAGCTGCCTCTATTCAACTGCTTTTGGACTGAAATACCTAGATATAACTTGCTAAAGTACTAGATATTACAAGAAAATGTAAATATCTAACAGCATGTAACTCCGCCGGTAAGTGCTACTCAACGCGCTGATGCAACCAGGGTTCAGTTTTCCCCTTTTGCAAATGGCGCACATTGAAGTTTTCTGGAGTACGCGACATGTATTAAACCTGTAAAAATCAGACAATGTAGGACTACAATTCCCATCGGTGTGTATTGAAACGTAGCTACAACAAACTTATGCGTTCCTAACACAAAATATGATTGGTTCATGTAAAATCACATGGGATATTTTAAGCCAATCGGTGGCCAAATACGTTGATGTACCTAGACAGATCTTTTCAGCATCTGAACGAGAATGAATATTATAATAACCTACACAGGGAGTGAAGATTACAAGTCTTGTAAAAGTGCATGCAGCTGTGCACGTTTTATACCCATCGAAAGCTCAACTCTATGACAGCGTTTTTTAAAGCTGCACTACGTGACAGAGGATAAATTGCCTGACGACTCAAACTGAATTCTTCCGCTGCCTTACCGGAGGAGAAACCGGTACGGTCCGTGGGCGTTTGATGTGTTTATTAAGGAGTTTGGGTAACCAGGCAAGAGGAGAAAGCGACCATGGTGAAAATATCGCAAGGCACTGGAGGATGCGGATGCGATTATTTCGGAGAATATCGTTCGCTCGCTAGTGTACCCTGGGATCACCGTTTTTAATAGCAAAATAATTGATGACACACCGCACCGACCTCCTAAAGGTGAGAAACTGCTTGTTTTACGTTGTTCTAGCATTTAGAGACACATATTTATATATTTTATTCTGCAAAGTAATTTAGAAAATTTAAAATATCAATATTTTTTGTTATGTAGTTCACAAGTTGTCGGCGATGTATTGGAATTGTCAGTTACTATATAGCCTATGAGTTATTGAGTTCTTTTGCAACTCTATCTTTCATTTCAGAGCTCTTGTGGTGTTATTGTCAGTAAATAATACACATTGAAACACCAGAAAATCATGATTAAACAACTCTTCTATGAATAGACTATGAATAGGCCTTCATTTTATAATATCAAATCATTTCGTGGTTGTATGTAGTCAGTAGTACAGGTTAAACTCTTTGCAGTATTTATGAGGGTCCATCCCAAGCTGTTGTGGTGTCTGGAGCAGCTAAGCAGGTGTAGGCTACTGGGTGATATAGACCATCATTGGCCCTTACTGACAGAGGCTCAACTTAAAATGTTCAATATGTTTTGTTACACACATACAACACAAATTGTTTTGTTAGTGCTGTCAAATTTGAATGCTCATCATTTTCATTTTTTTTCCCTCAACCATAATACAACACAAGAATGTAACATTTTTGACCAAAGAAGTTCTCTTCATATTGTTTCGACATCCTGTATGATTTTGTTTTGTTTCAGTTGTAGGGGTCCGTCTTTTGGATGGGACGTTAAACGGGTGTCCTGACTCTCTGTGGTCACTAAAGATCCCATGTTACTTATCATAAGAGTAGGGGTGTTAACCCCGGTGTCCTGGCTAAATTGCCAATCTGGGCCTCATACCATCACGGACACCTAATGATCCCCAGCTTCCAGTGTTCTCAGTTAACTTACCTGGTAAAATAAGGGTTAAATACATTTTAAAAATCGCTTGAAAATCTACTTAGAACAGGATATGAAGCATAGCTGAGGTGTCCTTTGAGGTTGTGGGACTGAGTGAACTCGGCTTTGAGGTTTCAGATGCACTGAGGCCATCATCACACTTACTTCAGTTGTTCTATATTTCATCACTGCAGTAGAATAGTATTCTAGCATTCTCCATTTTCTCCATCCGTTTTTCTCAATTCAAACACAGAAACTATGACATCATATAATCTATAAAAGGTTTGAAGCAAGTTTGACTCTGCCTGTCAGAGAAGGCTCTTTGTCTGAAGCCTAGCCTACTGCACATTTGCATGTTTCACTTACACTACTTTGACTAAAGGTACAGCCAATAAGAAAAGCACATGATCATATGCAATGGAAACAGTTAGAAGCATTGTGTTTTCTTTCCATTTGGTCATCTTTCTCTCTGTATGAGCAGAGTGGAGTGGTAACCTACGAAGTAGGTTTGAGGAGGTAACTTTGGTCAATCCCACGTTCAACCGTTTTTTAAGCTCAGTTCTATCAGTTTGAGTGTCTGGAGCAGTGACCTTTTATGGAGAGAGAGAGAGAGAGAAGTTGCACAGGACAAAACAGGACTGGACAAAACAGGACTGGACAAAACAGGACTGGACAAAACAGGACTGGAAAAAACAGGACAAAACAGGACTGGACAAAACAGGACAGGCCACAACAGGACACTACAAGATACACTACAACATCCACAGGTGTTTCAGCTGTTTATACCATACACTGCATCCACAGGCATTTCAGCTGTTTATACCATACACTACATCCACAGGCATTTCAGCTGTTTATACCATACACTGCATCCACAGGCATTTCAGCTGTTTATACCATACACTGCATCCACAGGCGTTTCAGCTGTTTATACCATACACTGCATCCACAGGCATTTCAGCTGTTTATACCATATACTGCATCCACAGGCGTTTCAGCTGTTTATACCATACACTGCATCCACAGGCATTTCAGCTGTTTATACCATACACTGCATCCACAGGCATTTCTGCTGTTTATACCATACACTCCATCCACAGGCGTTTCAGCTGTTTATACCATACACTATATCCACAGGCGTTTCAGCTGTTTATACCATACACTGCATCCACAGGCATTTCAGCTGTTTATACCATACACTACATCCACACGCATTTCAGCTGTTTATACCATACACTACATCCACAGGCATTTCAGCTGTTTATACCATACACTGCATCCACAGGCATTTCAGCTGTTTATACCATACACTGCATCCACAGGCATTTCAGCTGTTTATACCATACACTGCATCCACAGGTGTTTCAGCTGTTTATACCATACACTACATCCACAGGCATTTCAGCTGTTTATACCATACACTACATCCACACGCATTTCAGCTGTTTATACCATACACTGCATCCACAGGTGTTTCAGCTGTTTATACCATGCACTACATCTACAGGCATTTCAGCTGTTTATACCATACACTACATCCACACGCATTTCAGCTGTTTATACCATACACTGCATCCACAGGTGTTTCAGCTGTTTATACCATGCACTACATCTACAGGCATTTCAGCTGTTTATACCATACACTACATCCACACGCGTTTCAGCTGTTTATACCATACACTGCATCCACAGGCATTTCAGCTGTTTATACCATACACTGCATCCACAGGCATTTCAGCTGTTTATACCATACACTGCATCCACAGGCATTTCAGCTGTTTATACCATACACTCCATCCACAGGCATTTCAGCTGTTTATACCATACACTGCATCCACAGGCATTTCTGCTGTTTATACCATACACTGCATCCACAGGCGTTTCAGCTGTTTATACCATACACTGCATCCACAGGCATTTCAGCTGTTTATACCATATACTGCATCCACAGGCGTTTCAGCTGTTTATACCATACACTGCATCCACAGGCATTTCAGCTGTTTATACCATACACTGCATCCACAGGCATTTCTGCTGTTTATACCATACACTCCATCCACAGGCGTTTCAGCTGTTTATACCATACACTATATCCACAGGCGTTTCAGCTGTTTATACCATACACTGCATCCACAGGCATTTCAGCTGTTTATACCATACACTACATCCACACGCATTTCAGCTGTTTATACCATACACTGCATCCACAGGCATTTCAGCTGTTTATACCATACACTGCATCCACAGGCATTTCAGCTGTTTATACCATACACTGCATCCACAGGTGTTTCAGCTGTTTATACCATACACTACATCCACAGGCATTTCAGCTGTTTATACCATACACTACATCCACACGCATTTCAGCTGTTTATACCATACACTGCATCCACAGGCATTTCAGCTGTTTATACCATACACTGCATCCACAGGTGTTTCAGCTGTTTATACCATGCACTACATCTACAGGCATTTCAGCTGTTTATACCATACACTACATCCACACGCATTTCAGCTGTTTATACCATGCACTGCATCCACAGGCATTTCAGCTGTTTATACCATACACTGCATCCACAGGCATTTCAGCTGTTTATACCATACACTGCATCCACAGGCATTTCAGCTGTTTATACCATACACTATATCCACAGGCATTTCAGCTGTTTATACCATACACTACATCCACAGGCGTTTCAGCTGTTTATACCATACACTACATCCACAGGCATTTCAGCTGTTTATACCATACACTGCATCCACAGGCATTTCAGCTGTTTATACCATACACTGCATCCACAGGCGTTTCAGCTGTTTATACCATACACTGCATCCACAGGCGTTTCAGCTGTTTATACCATACACTGCATCCACAGGCATTTCAGCTGTTTATACCATACACTGCATCCACAGGCATTTCAGCTGTTTATACCATACACTGCATCCACAGGCATTTCAGCTGTTTATACCATACACTGCATCCACAGGCATTTCAGCTGTTTATACCATACACTGTGCTCTGAACCTGTTTCTCTGTGTTGCTACAGTGTTTGAGTTTGCACTGGCTACAGGGAGGTTTAATGCACTGCAATGGTCCCTGGCCACATCACACGCTCTGTGACTGATTCACACTGCGATGTTACTGTTGCAGAAAGTGGGTCTTTGACTTGGCTGATAGCTTGTGACAGCTCCCTGCCTCCCTCCCATCCCTGGTGGATCAATGGTCTCTGTGCTCTTCATCAGCAACATCAATGGATGAGCTGCAGGCTTCTGGGATGGTGAGTGGAGGCCAGTGGGAGTCAGGTTGAATTCCAAAATGGCACCCTATTCCCTTCATAGTGCACTACTTTTGACCAGGGCCCATAGGGCTCAAATAGGGAATAGGGTGCAATTTGGGACACAAACCTCAAGACTGGGGCTCTCAGCCAATGATGTGGGGGTATCTATAGGTTCAACTAGCCTCTCGACTCTGCAGCCACAGGTTGCTGTGTTGGAGTGTTGAGTTCAAGAGACTTCTGGAAATGAAAGATTGGTTCTTATTCTAACCCATTACTGGAAAACAGACACGATTTTTCACCCTTCATGTCTTATAAACAGAGATTTATACACCTTGCACTCTTGTTCTCCAGAAAGGAACAGTATGAGCAACAGCCTGACAATCCGTCCTGTTCCTCTGAAGTCAGAGACATTTTAATAACAAAACATACAATGAAAGGTAAGGTGATGTCAGGTTGACTTAGGCTTTCTCCCAAATGGCACCCTTTTCCCTATTTAGTGCACTACTTTTGACCAGGGCCAAAATGTTTTATTTAACTAGGCAAGTCAGTTAAGAACAAATTCTTATTTACAATGACGACCTACACCGGCCAAACCCAGACGACGCTGGGCCAATTGTGCGCCTCCCTATGGGACTCCAAATCACATCCAGTTGTGATACAGCCTGGATTCGAACCAGGATGTCTGTAGTGACCCCTCTAGCACTGAGATGCAATGCCTTAGACCGCTGCGCCACTTGGGAGCCCCTGAGTGCGGTAGTGCACTATATAGGGAATAGGGTGGAATTTGGGACGAAGACTTATTGTAATGCTAAGCTTCCGGTCCCTAATGGTCCTAAAAAAAAAGAGAGTGTGCCGTGAACCTGTTATGGCCCTGCTGGTGGCTTTTAGAAAGCATTAGTAAGGATTATAAATTACAACACATTGCATAAACCTACGCAAAAAAATGCAGTTATAGCTTACATTTTTTTTAATGATATAAATCTATTTCTCAAACACAAGTCTCACTATGAAATCCAAATACATGGAAAGTGAAAAACTTTAAATGAATATCAACCTATTTCTGAATAGTCCAGTGAGGTTTGGAGAATATTTCCAGAAAGTCACATGCTACAAAGGTGTCAAGTCAAGTCATTTAGTCCTTATTGAGTAACAGCCACAGGTTGAGGATGATTGCAACATGGATTTGCAATAATGCTGAGTTCTACAGGTTAACAAAATGTATTGAGCAGATCCACCCTCTCTCTCTCTCACACACACACACGCGCACACACGCACACACGCACAGACACACACACACACACACACACACACACACACACACACACACACACACACACACACACACACACACACACACACACACAGTCATGTTGTATCCAAATAGGATGGAGTGTCATTGCAGGTCATGGAGGGCCAACTGTTGATCAATTAATATACATTTTGTAGGGGTTGATACATTTTTTGTAAGGATAAATTAAGTCTGACATTTTAAAGTGGAAATTACAAACTTTAGAAGCCTTTTTAAAACTCGAAAAACAAAACATTTCCATTTCCTGCAATGCAGGAAAATTCTCTGAGACAGCATAGTGATCAAATGAAGGAAGTACATCTGTATGTGCATGGCCCACACCACCATATCCTTGATGTCGCCAGCACCACAACTAACTGAGTATTGATGTCACCAGCACCATAACTGAGTATTGATGTCACCAGCACCACAACTAACTGAGTATTGATGTTGCCAGCACCACAACTAACTGAGTATTGATGTCACCAGCACCACAACTAACTGAGTATTGATGTCACCAGCACCACAACTAACTGAGTATTGATGTCACCAGCACCACAACTAACTGAGTATTGATGTCACCAGCACCACAACTAACTGAGTATTGATGTTGCCAGCACCAC
>NC_138302.1:96436271-96528771 GCF_965601325.2 Salmo salar | reverse complement strand
GCTCTGATAAAAGTCTAGACATAGGCCCTATTCCCACTACGAGATATGAATGAGAGTCTGAGGAGCGGGGTGGTTGAAAGAGAATTATACTTTCCAATTCACATGACATCTTTGCCTTACATTTCATTGTGGCTGGCAATGCCACATTCTGGGTCCCCAGCTCAAATTGAGCCACTACTAGCCAGTAAGCACAAACTATTCAACAAACGTTTTTTCTAAAACATACCACAGTCTTGAATAATGAAACCATTCACAAGCATGTATGTGAAAATGAAAGGGTTTATTTTCTCGACACAGCTGCAGGTAGCCTAGAGAAGCCTATGCACTCTGATCCCATCTGGGCCAGGGGAAACATAACATCATGTTTTTATAGCCTAAAATACATTTCTGAGAAAATTTGAATGTGATCAAATTTTGTTTATATTCACACTTCGTGTAGCGAAACTATCTAGGACTTTTTAATCCAAAATGATTGACTGGAATGAATGAATCAATCAACACAATAGTGATGACATACTGTATGGGTTTATTTCTAATGACAGATGCAAACCCAGCTAAAACATAATATTCTGAGAACTATATGTTTCTTAGAGCTTGATGAGAGCATGGTAGCCTGTGGTTATTTTGCATACAACCTTCGTCTCAGTGTGACAGAGCGCAGAATAACTGACGAATTCACAAACGCTCAACAGGTATTGAATATGGTCGGTGTCAGTAAACTGTTGGAAAAATAAAAGCATCATTAAATTGTTGCCAGCAGCACAGTTACAGTCACCAACCCTCTGGATAACATGAAAACATCCTGACCAGCTCTGCTAGGGCGAATAAAATGGTCAGTGAGCTGTTCTCTCATTTTTGTCTGGAAGTAGCTAGCAAGCTAGCTAACATTAGCCAGTTAGCTTGGGTGTTTGACCGCTGTTTTGAGGTCAGAACGCTCGGATCAAACAAACTCCTCCGCCAGAGCTTCCAGTGTGCGCTCTGAACGCTCAGAGAGAGAAACGCTCAGAATTTACAAAACGGAAAATCTGACAGCGCACTCTGAGCACTCTCTGGCACGCCGGTTCTGTTTAAAGTAATGTTATCAAACTGATCCGAAAACGTTAAGAAATAACGTTCTTCTCTGGGAATTTCAGTACCTCAGCATAATGTTTTCTGCAGGTTTCCTCGTGGTTCTATTTAAAGCCATGGTTTCAGAACATTCAGAAAACGTTCCATAAAAACCACAAGAAAACATTAGGAACATTCTAAGAATGTTATTTCAAAATATACATTCCGTTCTCAGCGTCGACAAAACCCTCTCTATCCTCTATCTTGTGAAGTGTGTTCAGGTGTGTTGGCCGCGTCCACTAATTGGCCACAGCTGATCTAAAATGAGTGCCTGTGGACTAATTCTATGGCTAGAGAACAGAAGATCATAGGTTTGAATCTCACTGACGCCGTGCCACAATAAAAATGATGTGTTTGCATGATTAATGGCTAAGCAAATGAATATCCATGTATCCTATCTGTACTTCAAGTTCACAGTTAACCCAAGCTAAGCTAGCAGTGTTATTAAAAGTCTTATTGAAACGTTCTGAGAATGTTATGTATTTACCTTCTAATAACCTAGAATTTCCGTTCTCAGAAAGTGAATAAAATCTCACAGGAAACCTTTCGGGGAACCATAGAAAAACGTTCTCAGAACCTCCCTGCAACCTAAAAATGTATATTCCCAGAATAGGCGAACTTTTCACTTCCGTTCTCCTGACATAAAAAATAAATAAACGTATGATTTAGCTCCTAGTACCCTGCATACTGCAAGCTCAGTCTTGTTAGTTTTTGTCCAATTGCAGTTGTTGTGTCTTTGTCTGGGAAAAGGGTTTTAATGTTTCCATCCTCCCTAGGGCCAGGAGTTTTTCCAGGATTTTTTTTTATAAAACCCTATGACCTGATTAGAAAAATAATCTGGTTCCATCATAGCCCGTATAAAACCGTTTTTTACGGCTGATTTCTTACTATGTCACACGCTACATCAAGGACAGTTCTGAGGCAATTGTGTCCACGCTGCCCTGCTTCAAGGGGGGCAACTGTTGGCCGAGTGTCGAGGTAGCGGCTGAGATGTAGCAAGTACACAAGTTTACATTTGAATAATATGATATAATATGGTAATAAGCTGACTGTATTTTTACAAAAAGTGTGAAGAGGCTCAGATAGATAGATAGATAGATAGATAGATTTGTAAATACAGTATAGTGTATGTGTGGACACCCCTTCAAATTAGTGGATTCGGCTATTTCAGTCACACCCGTTGCTGACAGGTGTATAACATAGAGCACACAACCATCCGATCTCCATAGACAAACATTGGCAGTAGAATGGTCTTACTAAAGAGCTCAGTGACTTTCAACGTGGCACCATCATAGGATGCCACATTTCCAACAAGTTAGTTTGTCAAATTTCTGCCCTGCTAGAGCTGCCCTGGTCAACTATAAGAGCTGTTATTGTGAAGTGGAAATGTCTAGGAGCAATAACGTCTCAGCCACAAAGTGGTAGGCCACACAAGCTCACAGAATGGGACCGCCGAGTGCTGAAGCGCGTAGCGCGTTAAAATCATCTTTCCTTTGGTTGCACACTAACGAGTTCCAAACTGCCTCTGGAAGCAACATCAGCACAATAACTGTTTGTCTGGAGCTTCATGAAATGAGTTTCCATGGCCAAGCAGCCGCACACAAACCTAAGATCACCATGCGCAATGACAAGCATCGGCTGGAGTGGTTTAAAGCTTGCCGCCATTGGACTCTGGAGCTGTGGAAATGCGTTCTCTGGAGTGATGAAAAATACTTCACCATCTGACAGTCCGTCGGACAAATCTGGGTTTGGCAGATGCCAGGAGAACCCTACCTGCCCGAATGCATAGTGCCAACTGTAAAGTTTGGTGGAGGAGGAATAATGGTCTGGGGCTGTTTTCCATGGTTCGGGCCCCTTAGTTCCATTGGAGGGAAATCTTAACACTACAAAATACAATGACATTCTAGACATGTCTGTGCTTCCAACTTTGTGGCAACAGTTTTAGGAAGGCCTTTTCCTGTTCCAGCATGACATTGCCCCGATGGACAAAGCGAGGTCCATACAGAAATGGTTTGTCAAGATCAGTGTGGAAGAACTTGACTGGCCTGCACAGACCCTGACCTCAACCACATCGAGCACCTTTGGAATTGGAACGCCGACTAATCGCCCAACATCAGCGCCTGATCTCACTAATGCTCTTGTGGCTGAATGGAAGCAAGTCCCTGGAGCAATGTTCCAACATCTAGTGGAAAGCCTTCCCTGAATAGTGGAGGCTGTTACAGCAGCAAAGGGGGGAACAACTTCATATTAATGCCCATGATTTTAGAATTAAATGTTCAACAAGAAGGTGTCCACATACTTTTGATCATGTAGTGTAGATTGTTGTGTTACAGTATGCATTTGAAATGGATTAAATGTAGATTTTATTGTCTCTGGCCTACACACAATACCCCATAATGTCAAAGTGGAATTATGTTTTCGAAATTGTTATAAATTAATCAAAAAATGTAAGCTGAAATGTCCTGAGTCAGTAAGTATTCAACTCCTTTGTTTTTGCAAGCCTAAATAAGTTCAGGAGTAAAAATGCTTAACAAGTCACATAACAAGTTGCATGGACTCACTCTGTGTACAATAATAGTGTTTAACATCATTTTTTTAATGACTACCTCATCTCTGTTTCCCACACATACAATTATCTGTAAGGTCCCTCAGTCGAGCATTGAATTTCAAACACAGATTCAACCACAAAGACCAGGGAGGTTGTCCAATGCCTCACAAAGAAGGGCACCTATGGGTAGATGGGTAAAAATGTAAAAAAGCAGACATTGAATATCCCTTTGAGCATGGTGAAGTTATTAATTACACTGTGGATGGTGTATCAATACACCCAGTCACTACAAAGATACAGGCGTCCTTCCTAACTCAGTTGCCGGAGAGGAAAGACACCGCTCAGGGAGTTCACTATGAGGCCAATGGTGACTTTAAAACAGTTACATAGTTTAATGGCTGTGATAGGACAAAACTGAGGATGGATCAACAACATTGTAGTTACTCCACAATACTAACCTAATTGATAGAGTGAAAACAAAGAAGCCTGTACAGATTTAAAAACTAATCCTAAACATGCATCCTGTTTGCAACAAGGCACTAAAGTAATACTGCAAAAAAGTGGCAAAGCAATTAGCTTTTTGTCCTAAATACAAAGTGTTATGTTTGGGGCGAATCCAATACAACACATCACTGAGTACCACTCTCCATATTTCCAAGCATAGAGGTGGCTGCATCATGTTATGGGTGTGCTTGTAATCATTAAGGACTGGGGAGTTTTTCAGGATAAAAAGGAAACGTAATGGAGTGAAGCACAGGCAAAATCGTAGAGGAAAACCTGGTTCAGTCTGCTGGGAGAAGAATTCACCTTTCAGCAGAACAATAACCTAAAAACACAATGCCGACACATTTCAGTTGAAGGCATTCAGTTGTACAACTGACTAGGTACCCCCCTTTCCCTTTCCCCAAATATACACTGGAGTTGCATACCAAGAAGACAGTGAATGTTCCTGAGTGGCCAAGTTCCAGTTTTGACTTAAATCTACTTGAAAATCTATGACAAGACTTTAAAATAGTTGTGTAGCAATGATCAATAACCAATGTGACAGAGTTTGAAGAATTTTGAAAAGAATAATGTGAAAATATTGTCTAATCCAGGTGTGGAAAGCTCTTAGAGACTTACCCAGAAAGACTCACAGCTGTAATCGCTGCCTAAGGTAACTCAGGGACGTGAATACTTACAGTATGTAAATTAGATATTTCTGTATGTAATTTACAATACATTTGAAAAAATTTCTAAAAACATGTTTTCAATTTGTCCTTATGGGGTATTGTGTGTAGATTGTTTTTCGTCACCAATCTTATTTAATAAATGTTGAATTCACATAACACAAATATTTTTGGAATAGGTCAAGGGGTATCAATACTTTCTGAAGGCAGTGTAGATAGATAGAGTCAGGTTCAAAATTATTGGCACCGTTGATAAATATGATCAAAAAATACTGTATGAAATAAATCATACAAATACTGAGTTATATTGTTTGCAAAAAAAAGGGAAATTATCTTATTTTACACTAATACAATTCCTCAGAGAAAGAGATTATTATGGGTGCCAATAATTTTTTTACCTGACTAGAGGACAGACAGACATAGTCAATAGATAGATGCAGCACTATAGTGTGGATATAAACTGAATTGTACCATGTAATGAATTGTTCCATGTGTGGATCCATGCAGGGTAGCAGATGGACTATGGATATGTGACGTAATTGGGAATCCCATCAGCGTCCATGTGTTTACTCTTGTCAGCTGGTTCAGGTGTAAACTACAACAGAACACATACACACAAACTTTCAAATTGCCATTTTCTACTGAAACTGTTGGAATCCTAGAAATAGAATGACTTATATTAAGAAACAAAGTGGAAAGCAACGTCATTCTTGTTTGGACCAATGGGTTGACAGCATGACTGTTTGGTCAATAGTGACGAACAGAGAGGAGGAGGAGCTGAGCTGCTTGAGTGACAGGGGGCGGGGCTTGTCTGTGGGAAGCAGCCACATTAGGAGAAAAAAAAACAAGAGTAAACTATAAAAACGGACATTAGACTTTCTGAAATGCATTTCAAAATATTGCATATGAAATGGATCTCTTGCGATATGGATCATGTGAATTAGATTGATAGTGCAGCTCCATGTCTACAGTCAGTCAGTCTTATCAGAACAGATGTTTATCATTTACATTTACATTTACATTTAAGACATTTAGCAGACGCTCTTATCCAGAGCGACTTACAAATTGGTGCATTCACCTTATAATATCCAGTGGAACAACCACTTTACAATAGTGCATCTAAATCTTTTAAGGGGGGGGTTAGAAGGATTACTTTATCCTATCCCAGGTATTCCTTGAAGAGGTGGGGTTTCAGGTGTCTCCGGAAGGTGGTGATTGACTCCACTGTCCTGGCGTCGTGAGGGAGCTTGTTCCACCATTGGGGTGCCAGAGCAGCGAACAGTTTTGACTGGGCTGAGCGGGAACTGTGCTTCCTCAGAGGTAGGGAGGCGAGCAGGCCAGAGGTGGATGAACGGAGTGCCCTTGTTTGGGTGTAGGGCCTGATCAGAGCCTGAAGGTACGGAGGTGCCGTTCCCCTCACAGCTCCGTAGGCAAGCACCATGGTCTTGTAGCGGATGCGAGCTTCGACTGGAAGCCAGTGGAGAGAGCGGAGGAGCGGGGTGACGTGAGAAAACTTGGGAAGGTTGAACACCAGACGGGCTGCGGCGTTCTGGATGAGTTGTAGGGGTTTAATGGCACAGGCAGGGAGCCCAGCCAGCAGCGAGTTGCAATAATCCAGACGGGAGATGACAAGTGCCTGGATTAGGACCTGCGCCGCTTCCTGTGTGAGGCAGGGTCGTACTCTGCGAATGTTGTAGAGCATGAACCTACAGGATCGGGTCACCGCCTTGATGTTGGTGGAGAACGACAGGGTGTTGTCCAGGGTCGCGCCAAGGCTCTTGTCACTCTGGGAGGAGGACACAAGGGAGTTGTCAACCGTGATGGCGAGATCATGGAACGGGCAGTCCTTCCCCGGGAGGAAGAGCAGCTCCGTCTTGCCGAGGTTCAGCTTGAGGTGGTGATCTGTCATCCACACTGATATGTCTGCCAGACATGCAGAGATGCGATTCGCCACCTGGTTGTCAGAAGGGGGAAAGGAGAAGATTAATTGTGTGTCATCTGCATAGCAATGATATGAGAGACCATGTGAGGATATGACAGAGCCAAGTGACTTGGTGTATAGCGAGAATAGGAGTGGGCCAAGAACAGAGCCCTGGGGGACACCAGTGGTGAGAGCACGTGGTGCGGAGACAGATTCTCGCCACGCCACCTGGTAGGAGCGACCTGTCAGGTAGGACGCAATCCAAGCGTGGGCGGCGCCGGAGATGCCCAGCTCGGAGAGGGTGGAGAGGAGGATCTGATGGTTCACGGTTATCACTGGCGTGTAGTGGTCTTTGTCCTGCTTCAGTTCTCTATCTAATATATTAGGATTAGTCCTGGTACAGTGAGCTGTTTCAGCTTCCAGCCTGCTTGGTGGTTGGAGGTTTGAATCAATATGGAGGGTTTTACGGTAATTCTCCAAGGCACCAGTCAGATCACAGATTATTGTGCTTCATTAATACACTGCTGTGGATTATCAGAGAGAGAGAGAGAGAGAATCCACCACCCTCCTCCCCCTTCTCCTCTCTCTGCTACCCAGCCTGCCCTGGTCTGAAGGCACGACCACGGAGCTGTGTGTGTGTGTGTGTGTGTGTGTGTGTGTGTGTGTGTGTGTGTGTGTGTGTGTGTGTGTGTGTGTGTGTGTGTGTGTGTGTGTGTGTGTGTGTGTGTGTGTGTGTGTGTGTGTGTGTGTGTGTGTGTGTGTGTGTGTGTGTGTGTGTGTGTGTGTGTGTGTGTGTGTGTGTGGTGTGTGTGTGTGTGTGTGCGTGGGTGCACGTGAGAGTATCTGAAGTGGAGGAGCTCAGAGCTAATGGTGGTCTCTCTCACAGTCAGAGATAATGGTGGTCTCTCTCACAGTCAGGGATAATGGTGGTCTCTCTCACAGTCAGGGATAATGGTGGTCTCTCTCACAGTCAGAGATAATGGTGGTCTCTCTCACAGTCAGGGATAATGATGGATTGTCTCACAGTCAGGGATAATGGTGGCCTCTCTCACAGTCATGGCTAATGTTGGTCTCTCTCACAGTCAGAGCTAATAGTGGTCTCTCTCACAGTCAGGGATAATGGTGGTCTCTCTCACAGTCAGGGATAATGATGGATTGTCTCACAGTCAGGGATAATGATGGACTGTCTCACAGTCAGGGATAATGGTGGCCTCTCTCACAGTCATGGCTAATGGTGGTTTCTCTCACAGTCAGGGATAATGGTGGTCTCTCTCACAGTCAGGGATAATGGTGGTCTCTCTCACAGTCAGGGATAATGGTGGCCTCTCTCACAGTCAGGGATAATGGTGGCCTCTCTCACAGTCAGGGATAATGGTGGTCTCTCTCACAGTCAGGGATAATGGTGGTCTCTCTCACAGTCAGGGATAATGGTGGCCTCTCTCACAGTCAGGGATAATGGTGGTCTCTCTCACAGTCAGGGATAATGGTGGCCTCTCTCACAGTCAGGGATAATGGTGGTCTCTCTCACATTCAAGGATAATGGTGGCCTCTCTCACAGTCAGGGATAATGGTGGCTCAGCAGTCAAGAGTCAGAGGGTAAGAGCAGCACATCCATAGGGATGACATCTCTCCCTCTCTCTTTCTCCCTCTCTCTCTCCCCCCTCTCTCTCTCCCTTTCTCTCTCTCCCTCTCTCCTCCTCTCTCTTTCTCTCTCTCCCTCTCTCTCTCTCTCTCTCTCTCTCCCCCTCTCTCTCTCTCTCTCTCTCTCTCTCTCTCCCCCTCTCTCTCTCTCCCCCTCTCTCTCTCTCTCTCTCTCTCTCCCCCCTCTCTCTCTCTCTCTCTCTCTCTCTCCCCCCTCTCTCTCTCTCCCTTTCTCTCTCTCCCTCTGTCTCTCTCTCTCTCTGTCTCTCTCTCTCTCTGTCTCTCTCTCTCTCTCTCTGTCTCTCTCTCTGTCTCTCTCTCTCTCTCTCTCTCTCTCTCTGTCTCTCTCTCTGTCTCTCTCTCTCTCTCTCTCTCTCTCTCTCTCTCTGTCTCTCTCTCTCTCTCTCTCTCTCTGTCTCTCTCTCTCTCTGTCTCTCTCCCTCTCTCTCTCTCTCTCTTAATTCCCTCTCTGCCTGTCAGTCTCTGCGTTACTTAGACGACTCTCAGAGGGATGTTCTGTTGGCTATGTAAGGGAGAGTGGTCAGGGCAGGGGTGTGTGTGTTTGGCTTCTGTTCGGTTCAACTGTTTTTATTTTTCTCTCTAAATGCATGAGTGATTGAACAAATGGATGATTGCAAATAAATGGCAATGCCCTTTTTTATTTTTTAAATACAATTGCTTTATACAAGAATTACTACCCTGTGTTTTTTTGTGAGAATTAATGGTGTGTATCTGTGACATTTTTATGAGAATTTATGGTGTGTATCTGTGACAGTTGCTGAATAGTCCAGAGCTTTATATTTAGGCTTAATAAATGGCTCTGAGATGATCAGATGGATCTGTGATGCCATAGATATTCAGTCTTCACTTTAACCCAGTTCTGTTCTGTTCGTTTGTGTTTCAGAGCATGGCTTTGGCCTCACTCCGGTCAATGTCGATGCCCTGCGCCAGTGTCCGTACCATCCCCACCATCACCCTCGTCACCCAAAACACCCCCCGCTGAGAGACCCAGCCGACCGAGTCAGAGCTAGCATCCACCATGCTGTCAGGAAGCTACAGTCGCTCCACGGCCGCCTCACCCGCCATGCCATCTGCCTCCACCAGGGGGAGAACTACCAGTGTGGACAGTGTGTCCAGTAGGGAGAGCGGTGCAAGTGTGAGCAGCAGTGTGAGCGGCAGTGTGAGCGGCAGTGTGAGCGGCAGTGTGAGCGGCAGTGTGAGCGGGCCCACAGTGTGTGGAGTCCCCAGTGGCACGGTGTTGCTGGAGGCGCAGTATGACTATCAGTACCGTGGGGCAGACGGACGACAGGTCTGCATCCGAGAAGGGGAGCGGTTTATTCTGCTGAGGAAGACTAACACTGACTGGTGGCAGGTAAGGAGGTCCTGACTGTGTGACTCAGTTAGCATAGACTACGGCCCTGGTGTAACCAGTACTATTTGAAACCGTGTGTCCTACGTGGCTCTTAACCAAGAACCAAAAAACTCCATGTGGTCAGAGGGAAATCACATATACCAGTGTTTCCCTAACTTTGGTACGCCCTCATCGTGGGTTGGCAGACTTCTTTTCAATCAGTCCGGCTTTCAACCTACTCTTGATCTTTGTAATAGTAGAATGAAAGAGTTGCAGTTTAGTCATTGGGTAGTACATCATCAGTTCCTCTTGTCATGTCAGTCATTGGGTAGTACATCATCAGTTCCTCTTGTCATGTCAGTCATTGGGTAGTACATCATCAGTTCCTCTTGTCATGTCAGTCATTGGGTAGTACATCATCAGTTCCTCTTGTCATGTCAGTCATTGGGTAGTACATCATCAGTTCCTCTTGTCATGTCAGTCATTGGGTAGTACATCATCAGTTCCTCTTGTCATGTCAGTCATTGGGTAGTACATCATCAGTTCCTCTTGTCATGTCAGTCATTGGGTAGTACATCATCAGTTCCTCTTGTCATGTCAGTCATTGGGTAGTACATCATCAGTTCCTCTTGTCATGTCAGTCATTGGGTAGTGCATCATCAGGTCCTCTTGTCATGTCAGTCATTGGGTACTACATCATCAGGTCCTCTTGTCATGTCAGTCATTGGGTACTACATCATCAGTTCCTCTTGTCATGTCAGTCATTGGGTAGTACATCATCAGTTCCTCTTGTCATGTCAGTCATTGGGTAGTACATCATCAGTTCCTCTTGTCATGTCAGTCATTGGGTAGTACATCATCAGTTCCTCTTGTCATGTCAGTCATTGGGTACTACATCATCAGTTCCTCTTGTCATGTCAGTCATTGGGTAGTACATCATCAGTTCCTCTTGTCATGTCAGTCATTGGGTAGTACATCATCAGTTCCTCTTGTCATGTCAGTCATTGGGTAGTACATCATCAGTTCCTCTTGTCATGTCAGTCATTGGGTACTACATCATCAGTTCCTCTTGTCATGTCAGTCATTGGGTACTACATCATCAGTTCCTCTTGTCATGTCAGTCATTGGGTAGTACATCATCAGTTCCTCTTGTCATGTCAGTCATTGGGTAGTACATCATCAGTTCCTCTTGTCATGTCAGTCATTGGGTAGTACATCATCAGTTCCTCTTGTCATGTCAGTCATTGGGTAGTACATCATCAGTTCCTCTTGTCATGTCAGTCATTGGGTAGTACATCATCAGTTCCTCTTGTCATGTCAGTCATTGGGTAGTACATCATCAGTTCCTCTTGTCATGTCAGTCATTGGGTAGTACATCATCAGTTCCTCTTGTCATGTCAGTCATTGGGTAGTACATCATCAGTTCCTCTTGTCATGTCAGTCATTGGGTAGTACATCATCAGGTCCTCTTGTCATGTCAGTCATTGGGTAGTAGATCATCAGTTCCTCTTGTCATGTCAGTCATTGGGTAGTACATCATCAGTTCCTCTTGTCATGTCAGTCATTGGGTAGTACATCATCAGTTCCTCTTGTCATGTCAGTCATTGGGTAGTACATCATCAGTTCCTCTTGTCATGTCAGTCATTGGGTACTTTAGAGAGATATTTATAACTTGTCAGAAATGTCCCGATCAACTAGCCCATATCAGATAAAACATTTTAGCTTGGGATTTTAGGCCATAGAGTTTGTAGTAATGTTCGTGTCACTCAAATATCACATGAATACACATTAGACAGGGCAAAATGTATAGAATTGCAAAAAATAAGCTTTAAACCTGCAAAAGGTTCTCCCCTCCAACAAGAGGGATGTGAAGTGTGCGGGATGTTCCCTATGCATTCACTGTACTGTTACTGTGGGTTAAACCGTTTGTACCGCTCAATGTCATGTATCATTTATTGTTCTATGTATGATTTATTACCAGGTATATATTTCTTATTATTACCAGGTATATATTTCTTATTATTACCAGGTGTATAATTCTTATTATTACCAGGTGTTTAATATACAGGTGTATAATTCCTATTATTACCAGGTATATATTTATTATTATTACCAGGTATATATTTCTTATTATTACCAGGTATATTATTGTTATTATTACCAGGTGTTTAATATACAGGTGTACAATTCTTATTATTACCAGGTATATATTTCTTATTATTACCAGGTATATATTTCTTATTATTACCAGGTGTATAGTTCTTATTATTACCAGGTATATATTTCTTATTATTACCAGGTATATATTTCTTATTATTACCAGGTGTATAATTCTTATTATTACCAGGTGTTTAATATACAGGTGTATAATTCTTATTATTACCAGGTGTATAGTTCTTATTATTACCAGGTGTTTAATATACAGGTGTATAATTCTTATTATTACCAGGTGTATAGTTCTTATTATTACCAGGTGTTTAATATACAGGTGTATAATTCTTATTATTACCAGGTATATATTTCTTATTATTACCAGGTATATATTTCTTATTATTACCAGGTGTATAATTCTTATTATTACCAGGTGTTTAATATACAGGTGTATAATTGTTATTATTACCAGGCGTATAATTCTTATTATTACCAGGTGTTTAATATACAGGTGTATAATTGTTATTATTACCAGGTATATTATTGTTTTTATTACCAGGTGTATAGTTCTTATTATTACCAGGTGTATAGTTCTTATTATTACCAGGTATATTATTCTTATTATTACCAGGTATATTATTGTTATTATTACCAGGTGTATTATTGTTTTTATTACCAGGTATATTATTGTTTTTATTACCAGGTATATTATTCTTATTATTACCAGGTATATTATTGTTATTATTACCAGGTGTTTAATATACAGGTGTATAATTCTTATTATTACCAGGTGTTTAATATACAGGTGTATAGTTCTTATTATTACCAGGTGTATAAATCTTATTATTACCAGGTGTTTAATATACAGGTGTATAATTCTTATTATTACCACGTGTATAATTCTTATTATTACCAGGTGTTTAATATACAGGTGTATAATTCTTGTTATTACCAGGTGTATAGTTCTTATTATTACCAGGTGTTTAATATACAGGTGTATAATTCTTATTATTACCAGGTGTATAATTCTTATTATTACCAGGTGTTTAATATACAGGTGTATAATTCTTGTTATTACCAGGTGTATAGTTCTTATTATTACCAGGTGTTTAATATACAGGTGTATAATTCTTATTATTACCAGGTGTTTAATATACAGGTGTATACTTCTTGTTATTACCAGGTGTATAGGTCTTATTATTACCAGGTGTTTAATATACAGGTGTATAATTCTTATTATTACCAGGTGTATAATTCTTATTATTACCAGGTGTTTAATATACAGGTGTATAATTCTTGTTATTACCAGGTGTATAATTCTTATTATTACCAGGTGTTTAATATACAGGTGTATAATTCTTGTTATTACCAGGTGTATAGTTCTTATTATTACCAGGTGTTTAATATACAGGTGTATAATTGTTATTATTACCAGGTGTATTATTGTTATTATTACCAGGTATATTATTGTTATTATTACCAGGTATATTATTGTTATTATTACCAGGTATATTATTGTTATTATTACCAGGTATATTATTGTTATTATTACCAGGTGTATTATTGTTTTTATTGCCAGGTGTATATTTCTTATTATTACCAGGTATATTATTGTTATTATTACCAGGTGTTTAATATACAGGTGTATAGTTCTTATTATTACCAGGTATATTATTGTTATTATTACCAGGTGTTTAATATACAGGTGTATAATTCTTATTATTACCAGGTGTATTATTGTTATTATTACCAGGTGTATTATTGTTATTATTACCAGGTGTATTATTGTTATTATTACCAGGTGTATATTTCTTGTTATTACCAGGTGTATAGGTCTTATTATTACCAGGTGTTTAATATACAGATGTATAATTCTTATTATTACCAGGTGTATAATTCTTATTATTACCAGGTGTTTAATATACAGGTGTATAATTCTTGTTATTACCAGGTGTATAATTCTTATTATTACCAGGTGTTTAATATACAGGTGTATAATTGTTATTATTACCAGGTGTATTATTGTTATTATTACCAGGTATATTATTGTTATTATTACCAGGTATATTATTGTTATTATTACCAGGTATATTATTGTTATTATTACCAGGTATATTATTGTTATTATTACCAGGTGTATTATTGTTTTTATTACCAGGTGTATATTTCTTATTATTACCAGGTATATTATTGTTATTATTACCAGGTGTTTAATATACAGGTGTATAGTTCTTATTATTACCAGGTATATTATTGTTATTATTACCAGGTGTATTATTGTTATTATTACCAGGTGTTTAATATACAGGTGTATAATTCTTATTATTACCAGGTGTATTATTGTTATTATTACCAGGTGTATTATTGTTATTATTACCAGGTGTATTATTGTTATTATTACCAGGTGTATTATTGTTATTATTACCAGGTATATTATTGTTATTATTACCAGGTGTATTATTGTTATTATTACCAGGTATATTATTGTTTTTATTACCAGGTGTATATTTCTTATTATTACCAGGTGTTTAATATACAGGTGTATAATTCTTATTATTACCAGGTGTATAGTTCTTATTATTACCAGGTGTTTAATATACAGGTGTATAATTCTTATTATTACCAGGTATATATTTCTTATTATTACCAGGTATATATTTCTTATTATTACCAGGTGTATAATTCTTATTATTACCAGGTGTTTAATATACAGGTGTATAATTGTTATTATTACCAGGCGTATAATTCTTATTATTACCAGGTGTTTAATATACAGGTGTATAATTGTTATTATTACCAGGTATATTATTGTTTTTATTACCAGGTGTATAGTTCTTATTATTACCAGGTGTATAGTTCTTATTATTACCAGGTATATTATTCTTATTATTACCAGGTATATTATTGTTATTATTACCAGGTGTATTATTGTTTTTATTACCAGGTATATTATTGTTTTTATTACCAGGTATATTATTCTTATTATTACCAGGTATATTATTGTTATTATTACCAGGTGTTTAATATACAGGTGTATAATTCTTATTATTACCAGGTGTTTAATATACAGGTGTATAGTTCTTATTATTACCAGGTGTATAAATCTTATTATTACCAGGTGTTTAATATACAGGTGTATAATTCTTATTATTACCACGTGTATAATTCTTATTATTACCAGGTGTTTAATATACAGGTGTATAATTCTTGTTATTACCAGGTGTATAGTTCTTATTATTACCAGGTGTTTAATATACAGGTGTATAATTCTTATTATTACCAGGTGTATAATTCTTATTATTACCAGGTGTTTAATATACAGGTGTATACTTCTTGTTATTACCAGGTGTATAGGTCTTATTATTACCAGGTGTTTAATATACAGGTGTATAATTCTTATTATTACCAGGTGTATAATTCTTATTATTACCAGGTGTTTAATATACAGGTGTATAATTCTTGTTATTACCAGGTGTATAATTCTTATTATTACCAGGTGTTTAATATACAGGTGTATAATTCTTGTTATTACCAGGTGTATAGTTCTTATTATTACCAGGTGTTTAATATACAGGTGTATAATTGTTATTATTACCAGGTGTATTATTGTTATTATTACCAGGTATATTATTGTTATTATTACCAGGTATATTATTGTTATTATTACCAGGTATATTATTGTTATTATTACCAGGTATATTATTGTTATTATTACCAGGTGTATTATTGTTTTTATTGCCAGGTGTATATTTCTTATTATTACCAGGTATATTATTGTTATTATTACCAGGTGTTTAATATACAGGTGTATAGTTCTTATTATTACCAGGTATATTATTGTTATTATTACCAGGTGTTTAATATACAGGTGTATAATTCTTATTATTACCAGGTGTATTATTGTTATTATTACCAGGTGTATTATTGTTATTATTACCAGGTGTATTATTGTTATTATTACCAGGTGTATATTTCTTGTTATTACCAGGTGTATAGGTCTTATTATTACCAGGTGTTTAATATACAGATGTATAATTCTTATTATTACCAGGTGTATAATTCTTATTATTACCAGGTGTTTAATATACAGGTGTATAATTCTTGTTATTACCAGGTGTATAATTCTTATTATTACCAGGTGTTTAATATACAGGTGTATAATTGTTATTATTACCAGGTGTATTATTGTTATTATTACCAGGTATATTATTGTTATTATTACCAGGTATATTATTGTTATTATTACCAGGTATATTATTGTTATTATTACCAGGTATATTATTGTTATTATTACCAGGTGTATTATTGTTTTTATTACCAGGTGTATATTTCTTATTATTACCAGGTATATTATTGTTATTATTACCAGGTGTTTAATATACAGGTGTATAGTTCTTATTATTACCAGGTATATTATTGTTATTATTACCAGGTGTATTATTGTTATTATTACCAGGTGTTTAATATACAGGTGTATAATTCTTATTATTACCAGGTGTATTATTGTTATTATTACCAGGTGTATTATTGTTATTATTACCAGGTGTATTATTGTTATTATTACCAGGTGTATTATTGTTATTATTACCAGGTATATTATTGTTATTATTACCAGGTGTATTATTGTTATTATTACCAGGTATATTATTGTTTTTATTACCAGGTGTATATTTCTTATTATTACCAGGTATATTATTGTTATTGTTACTAGGTGTATAATTCTTATTATTACCAGGTATATTATTCTTATTATTACTAGGTGTATTATTGTTTTTATTACCAGGTATATATTTCTTATTATTACCAGGTATATTATTGTTATTATTACCAGGTGTATAGGTCTTATTATTACCAGGTGTTTAATATACAGGTGTATAGTTCTTATTATTACCAGGTGTTTAATATACAGGTGTATAGTTCTTATTATTACCAGGTGTTTAATATACAGGTGTATAATTCTTATTATTACCAGGTGTATAATTCTTATTATTACCAGGTGTTTAATATACAGGTGTATAATTCTTAATATTACCAGGTGTATAGTTCTTATTATTACCAGGTGTTTAATATACAGGTGTATAATTCTTATTATTACCAGGTATATTATTGTTATTCTTACCAGGTATATAAATCTTATTATTACCAGGTATATTATTGTTATTCTTACCAGGTATATTATTGTTATTATTACCAGGTGTTTAATATACAGGTGTATAATTCTTATTATTACCAGGTGTATAATTGTTATTCTTACCAGGTATATTATTGTTATTATTACCAGGTGTATTATTGTTATTATTACCAGGTGTTTAATATACAGGTGTATAATTCTTATTATTACCAGGTGTTTAATATACAGGTGTATAATTCTTATTATTACCAGGTATATTATTGTTATTATTACCAGGTGTATTATTGTTTTTGTTACCAGGTGTATAATTCTTATTATTACCAGGTGTTTAATATACAGGTGTATAATTGTTATTATTACCAGGTGTATTATTGTTATTATTACCAGGTGTATAATTCTTATTATTACCAGGTGTATAATTGTTATTATTACCAGGTGTATTATTGTTATTATTACCAGGTGTATAATTGTTATTATTACCAGGTGTATTATTGTTATTATTACCAGGTGTATAATTCTTATTATTACCAGGTGTATAATTCTTATTATTACCAGGTGTATTATTGTTATTATTACCAGGTGTATAATTCTTATTATTACCAGGTGTATAATTCTTATTATTACCAGGTATATTATTGTTATTATTACCAGGTGTATAATTCTTATTATTACCAGGTGTATAATTCTTATTATTACCAGGTGTATTATTGTTATTATTACCAGGTGTATTATTGTTATTATTACCAGGTGTATAATTCTTATTATTACCAGGTGTATAATTCTTATTATTACCAGGTATATTATTGTTATTATTACCAGGTGCGGAGGATCGGGGCAGCGAGTAAAGCCAATCCCCTGTATGTCCCAGCTACGTACGTAGTGGAGGTACCCATCACTCCTCTGTCATCAGTACCACAACAACAAAATGCCAACAACATCATGTGTAACCCTGCCAACATCAGACTGCAGATACAGTCCTCTCTCTCTCTCTGCTCTAACAGTCAGTACTCAGGTACGTTAGTGTGAGGGGGTGGGTCATCCCATGCGTGTGTGACCCATGGTCAATTGATCTCCATGGTCCCTTTTGCTAATACAAATGACTCACTCTCCTCCTCCACAGTGCTCAAAACCTTCTGTCGGTCAATGGAGGACCTCAACTCTCGCAGTGCCTTCAGGGGAGTCAACAGCCACAGCCCTACCCCCAGTCTGGGAGGTGGAGAGGGTCACTTCCCCACCATGCCCCTCCCTGCCCTCCCCTTCTACACTGCTAGCTCCTCCCCAGGACATCTGCTGGTCCCTGGGGGCCCCCAGACCTCTATTGGCCTCTCGGGCCCCATCCCCCGCAGTAAGACTTGATTCGATGTATTGTATACATTCTGTATTTATTTACATTTGAGTCATTTAGCAGACGTTCTTATCCAGAGCGGCGTACAGTCAGTGCGTTAAATTACGTTTAGTAGGGAAATGCAACAGCATGTTACAGTCACTGCTACAAGACCCTTCTTCAAAATAGACGACTGTTGCAGCCGGAGACAACAGTACAATGAAACAATAATGGATTGTGGTCCTCCAGCTAAAAGCTTCAACAACCTGCCCCAGAACCCTTACGATGAGATGGAAGTGGCGGAGATGGGACTGAGTGGACGGACCACACCCATTGGGGGTGTTGCCAAGTCCCTTAGCCAATGGGACATGGCCGAGGCCACCCGCAGAAACAGCCGTCTGCAGGTAAGAGTGGGCCAAGATGGCCAACACACACACACACCACACACACACACACACACACACACACACACACACAGGACACATCCAGGACACACACACACACACACACACCACACACACACACACACACATCCAGGACACACACACAGACACACACAGACACACACACACACAGACACACACACACACACACACACACAGGACACATCCAGGACACACACACACACACACACACACACACACACACACACACACACACACACACACACACACAGGACACATCCAGGACACACACACACACACACACACACACACACACACACACACACACACACACACACACACACACACACACACACACACACACACACACACACACACACACACAGGACACACCCAGGACACACACACACACACACATTTACACACACGCACAAGCACACATACACACACACAGCACACGCACACACTCAGGACACATACACACACACACACACAGGACACACCCAGGACAAACACACACACACACACACACACACACACACACACACACACACACACACACACACACACACACATTTACACACACGCACACATTTACACACACGCACACGCACACATACACACACACAGCACACACACACACAGCACACACCCAGGACACACACACACAGCACACACACACACACACACACACAGCACACACCCAGGACACACACACACACACACACACACACACACACAGGACACACCCAGGACACACACACACACACACACACACACACATAGGACACACCCAGGACACACACACACACACACGGACACGCACACGCACACACACACACAGGGCACAGAGAGAGAGAGAGAGAGAGAGAGAGAGAGAGAGAGAGAGAGAGAGAGAGAGAGAGAGAGAGAGAGAGAGAGAGAGAGAGAGAGAGAGAGAGAGAGAGAGAGAGAGAGAGAGAGAGAGAGAGAGGAGAGAGAGAGAGAGAGAGAGAGAGAGAGAGAGAGAGAGAGAGAGAGAGAGAGAGGAGAGAGAGAGAGAGAGAGAGAGAGAGAGAGAGAGAGAGAGAGAGAGAGAGAGAGAGAGAGAGAGAGAGAGAGAGAGAGAGAGAGAGAGGAGAGAGAGAGGAGAGAGAGAGAGAGAGAGAGAGAGAGAGAGAGAGAGAGAGAGAGAGAGAGAGAGAGAGAGAGAGGAGAGAGAGAGAGAGAGACACATATACACAGGACAGGACAGGACAGGGGCGAGAGCTATGCTACTCTAATTAGATAGTTTGGAACAAGACCAGGGATGTGCACTTCCTTACTTTTTTCAATTTGGAAAAATACACAGAGCTGATAAATATTTCTGGAAATATTTGCTTATTATCCCTCATTCTCTGTCTTGCGCTCTATGTCGTCTCTGTCCAAGAGCTCTCCCCCTCCCTTCCTCCATCTCTCTCTCTCTCTGAAGGTCTTTCTCCCTCATGTCTCTGTCCGAGAGCTCCCTCCCTCCCTCCCTCCATCTCTCTCTCTCTCTCTCTCTCTGAAGGTCTTTCTCCCTCTGTCTCTAAATAAAGTAAGCAGGATTAAAGCAACATCCATGTCACAAGCTCCTATTTTCCACACACACACACACACACACACACACACACACACACACACACACACACACACACACAGACACACACACACACACACAGCTGGCCAGACGCAGAGTGTGTGTGTGTGTGTGTGTGTGTGTGGTTCGAGGACTGTTGGCCACAGCACCACCTCAGACATTGGGTTTCATCCCAAATGGCACTCTATTCCCTATATAGTGTGCTACTTTTGACCCAAGCCCTATGAGCCCTATGGACCTTAGTCAAAAGTAGTGCACTAAATAGGGAATAGGGTGCCATTTGGGACGAATCCCAGCTCATAGAACATTCCTCACATTAGAATGTTAATGCTGTCTTAATATAAGCCACAATAAACATTCCTGTCATCTGCCAGAATGGCCCAGATAACTGTCCTGTCATCTCCCAGAATGGCCCAGATAACTGTCCTGTCGTCTCCCAGAATGGCCCAGATAAATGTCCTGTCGTCTCCCAGAATGGCCCAGATAAATGTCCTGTCGTCTCCCAGAATGGCCCAGATAACTGTCCTGTCGTCTCCCAGAATGGCCCAGATAAATGTCCTGTCGTCTCCCAGAATGGCCCAGATAACTGTCCTGTCGTCTCCCAGAATGGCCCAGATAAATGTCCTGTCGTCTCCCAGAATGGCCCAGATAAATGTCCTGTCGTCTCCCAGAATGGCCCAGATAACTGTCCTGTCGTCTCCCAGAATGGCCCAGATAAATGTCCTGTCGTCTCCCAGAATGGCCCAGATAAATGTCCTGTCGTCTCCCAGAATGGCCCAGATAAATGTCCTGTCGTCTCCCAGAATGGCCCAGATAAATGCCCTGTCGTCTCCCAGAATGACCCAGATAAATGTCCTGTCATCTCCCAGAATGGCCCAGATAAATGTCCTGTCATCTCCCAGAATGGCCCAGATAAATGTCCTGTCATCTCCCAGACTGCACAAATGTACGCACGGATGCACACACACACATGAATACATGCATGCCCGCCCACCCATTATACAGTGGTTTAAAAGGTCAGGCCTATAGTGAGAGCGGAGGTTAGAGTCAGCTTTAGGTGTTCTGTGTCAGTTGAAGGTAAAACAGCAGTGTGGAAAAACACATAATTTCCAAAAAAAACACAGATACCTCCTCTCCTCACAGGTCACGTCCTGTTAAGATACAGGAAACACACGCACGTGCACAGGATTGTTGTGGGGCCTCTCGAGTGGCTCAGTGGTCTAAGGTTACTGCATCGCAGTGCTGGAGGCGTCACTACAGACCCTGGTTCGATCCCAGGCTGTGTCACAGCCGGCCGCAACCGGGAGACCCATGATGTGGAATACAATTAGACCAGTGTTGTCCGGATTAGGGGAGGGTTTGGCCGACCTTCGCCTCTCCCGAGTCCGGCGGTGCACAATTGGCCCAACGTCATCCGGGTTTTGCCATCATTGTCAATAAGAATGTGTTCTTAACTGACTTGCCCAATTACATTACATTTTAGTCATTTAGCAGACGCTCTTATCCAGAACGACTTACAGTAGTGAATGCATACATTTCATACATTTTTTTTCTCCGTACTGGTCCCCCGTGGGAATTGAACCCACAACCCTGGCGTTGCAAACACCATGTCTCTACCAACTGAGCCACACGGGACTAAATTAAATTCAATAAAGGTTCAATAAAAAATAAAATAAATATTTATTTATTACCAAACTAGTTTGGTCTCAGGTGAGTGTAATGTATTATATGCCCCAGTGCTGCTCTCTCTCTCTCTCTCTCTCTCTGTGTGTGTGTGTGTGTGTGTGTGTGTGTGTGTGTGTGTGTGTGTGTGTGTGTGTGTGTGTGTGTGTGTGTGTGTGTGTGTGTGTGTGTGTGTCAGTGGGCAGTCAAGAAGAACCACAAACAGAAGAGGATGTGGCTTCAACAGAAAACATTGAGAGAGAGAGAGAGAGGGAGAGAGAGAGAGAGAAAGATACGCAGAAACACAGAGTGAAAGAGAGAGAAATGGAAAACAGAAAGAAAACGACAGAAAGAGAGAGAGAATAACAGAAACCGAGAGAAAGATATATACCGGTACACCTCAACATGTAGTCAGAGAGGCCTAAGGACTGGGCTTGTTGAAAACATTTACATGCACCAGTATGTAAGAGCCGGTATGTAAGATAATGTAAGCTATAGGAGGCCATCTGTTGCACTGAAATAGATTGAAAAGTAAAGCCGTGATGGAAAATCATCTCCATGAAAGCTGTAGTGATGAGGCTATACGATGCAGCTTTATCCCCATGTTATGTAACTATAGTCATTCTACTAATGCCAGCTGGGGCTGAGTGGCACGTGCGACCTGTAGACTATATATAATATACTGTATAATACACACACACACACACACACACACACACACACACACACACACACACACACACACACACACACACACACACACACACACACACACACACACACACACACACACACACCCTAACCTGACATTTCCCCATCAAACTGTGTCCAACCTCATGTAACATGTTATTGACCTTATACAGTATAACCTCCTCTCTCTCCCCACCAGGTGTCTCCCCAGTCCTACATTTCCCAGCAGTATCTCCTGGAGTCTCCTCTACACTCTGCCATCCACCAGGTGAAGAGGCTGACCCAAGTGGAGCCCCCCAGCCCCACCCCCGGCCAGCGACCCATGCAGGTTATTTTGTTAGTTTGTTTCTGTTTGATCAGTTTCATTCTGATGAAGGCCGTTGACGATGGAAATGTCATGTTTTTTTTAAACTTAAAATAGCTAATACAATCCTTTCAAACAATTAAAAACACACTGAAATAGCAAAGATGATGTTCATACATAAAGCTATTGAGAAAGACACAAAAAAAAGTCCCAAACATATTTCCGTTGTACCCCTGCAGGTGCTGGACCTATGGGAGCAATACTCGGACCCCTCCACGGGGCGATGTTTCTATGTCAACACTGTTACCAAGGAGAGGTCCTGGAAACCCCCCCGCAGAGCTCGCGAACGGGTAACAGACATACAGTGCCTTGCAAAAGTATTCATCCCCCTTGGTTTGTAATTGAAATTGATTTTTATTTGGATTTCATGTAATGGACATAAACACAAAATAGTCCAAATTGGTGAAGTGAAATGAAAAAAACAACTTGTTTCAAAATATTCGAAAAAATAACAAACGGAAAAGTGGTGCGTGCATATATATTCACCCCCTTTGCTATGAAGCCCCTAAATAAGATCTGGTGCAACCTATTAAGTCACATAATTAGTTAAATAAAGTCCACCTGTGTGCAATCTAAGTGTCACATGATCTGTCACATGATCTCAGTATATATACACTTGTTCTGAAAGGCCCCAGAGTCTGCAACACCACTAAGCAAGGGGCACCATGAAGACCAAGGAGCTCTCCAAACAGGTCAGGGACAAAGTTGTGGAGAAGTACAGATCAGGGTTGGGGTTATAAAAAAATATCAGAAACTTTGAACATCCCACGGAACCCCATTAAATCCATTATTAAAACATTTAAAGAATATGGCACCACAACAAACCTGCCAAGAGTGGGCCGCCGACCAAAACTCACAGACCAGGCAAGGAGGGCATTAATCAGAGAGGCAACAAAGAGACTAAAGATAACCCTGAAGGAGCTGCAAAGCTCCACAGCGGCGATTGGAGTATCTGTCCATAGGACCACTTTAAGCTGTACACTCCACAGAGCTGGGCTTTACGGAAGAGTGGCCAGAAAAAAGCCATTGCTCAAAGAAAAAAATAAGCAAACACATTTGGTGTTTGCCAAAAGGCATGTGGGAGACTCCCCAAACATATGGAAGAAGGTACTCTAGTCAGATGAGACTAAAATTGAGCTTTTTGGCCATCAAGGAAAATGCTATGTCTGGCGCAAACCCAACATCTCTCATCACCCCGAGAACAACATCCCCACAGTGAAGCATGGTGGTGGCAGCATCATTCTGTGGGAATGTTTTTCATCGGCAGGGACTGGGAAACTGGTCAGAATTGAAGGATTGATGGATGGAGTTTAATACAGGGAAATTCTTGAGGGAAACCTGTTTCAGTGTCACGTCCTGACCAGTAAAAGGGGTTATTTGTCATTATAGTATGGTCAGGGCGTGGCAGGGGGTGTTTGTTTTGTGTGTTTTGGTGTTTTTGAGTTTTGTTCTATGTTTTCTATATCTATGGTTAAATTCTAGTTTTCTATTTCTATGTTGGGTTTTTGGGCATGACCTCCAATTAGAGTCAGCTGGTTGTCGTTGTCTCTAATTGGAGGCCATATTTAGTTGATGTTGTTTCACTGGTGTTTTGTGGGTGGTATTTTCTGTATAGCCTGGGAGCCTGATGGAACTGTTTTTCGTTGTTTGTTTATTTTGTTTAAGTGTTTTCATCGAGGAAATTAAGTATGAGCACTTTACCCGCTGCGCCTTGGTCCTATCCTTACGACGGTTATGACATTCAGTCTTCCAGAGATTTGAGACTGGGACGGAGGTTCACCTTCCAGCAAGACAATGACCCTAAGCATACTGCTAAAGCAACACTAGCGTGGTTTAAGGGGAAACATTTAACTGTCTTGGAATGGCCTAGTCAAAGCCCAGACCTCAATCCCATTGAGAATCTGTGGTATGACTTAAAGATTGCTGTACACCAGTAGAACCCATCCAACTTGAAGGAGCTGAAGCAGTTTTGCCTTGAAGAATGGGCAAAGATCCCAGTGGCTAGATGTGCCAAGCTTATAGAGACATACCCCAAGAGACTCACAGTAATGTAATTGCTGCAAAAGATGGCTCTACAAAGTATTGACTTTGTGGGGGGGGGGGGGGGGGGGGGTACATAACTATTCAGTTTTTTTGTATTATTTCTTGTTTGTTTCACCCCCCAAAATATTTTGCATCTTCAAAGTGGTAGGCATGTTGTGTAAATCAAATGATACAAACACACCTCAAAAAATTTGTTTTAATTCCAGATAGTAAGGCAACAAAATACGAACAATGCCAAGGGGGTGAATACTTTCGCAAGCCACTGTAACAGGGATATAGAGAACACAGGTTCCTATGTTAATTTACAGATCACAGGGTTCTATGTTAATTTACAGATATACAGATCACAGGGTCCTATGTTAATTTACAGATCACAGGGTTCTATGTTAATTTACAGATATACAGATCACAGGGTCCTATGTTAAGTTCAACAGTACAACTATATTTGGGGACAGTAGTCTTTTTATCAACACTTTTTTAATGTCGCCAGCAATGAGAAATAGTAGAACAGATGTGCTTTCAAACTAACACCTATACTCTCTTCCGTGCTATAGGCTAGTCCGATGCAACCACAGACAATCCCAAGGGACGCAAACCACCTGTCTCTCCCAATCCCAGGCACAGAGAATGGCAACACGAACAGGGTAGGTCCACCTACAGCCTTTTTTCCCCCCACAAGGGGGGGGGGGGGACGGGACTTAATGAAGGACTTAATGAAGTGTTGTAATGTGATTGTGTCACTAATGTTGTCAACCTCGTGGCCATAAACTAATAAAACAGGTGAGATGTAGCCTACACATAAAATAATCTATTCAGATATTTGCTTCCTTACTTCCTAAACAGTCTGTGGACTGCTCTTAATCTCTCCTGTTCCTGGGCCGTCATTGAAAATAAGAATTTGTTCTTAACTGACTTGCCTAATTAAATAAAGGTAAAATAAAACAAAATAATAATTTTAAAAAGTTTATGCGTGTTGATTCTAACGTAGACAGGGAAAGCTACCCAGACACTGAACCAGAGCTTTATGGACACCAAGACTTCACAAGTTGTCACGGTAATGCTTTGGCACTGCCCAGAAACAAGCCCTGACACGTTAGTGCTTGTAGAGATCTGATAGTGTTGGATAGTTAAAATTCTACCAACTTTATCAGAGGGCAAGCTGGAGCTAAATCCATACCGCTTATGCCTGTCCATTCTACATTGTGCCAGGCGAATAGGAACTGTGGGTTGTACAGTGTAACAATGAGCAATTACAACAATTGTTACAGAGTACTTACAGGAATAACCACACAGTGTTGTAAAGTAGAGATTGTGTCTGGGCTTCATTCAACTTCCACCCCGACTGACCTATAGTGCTAGTGTCACCATGGTAACTACAACGATAAGAGCAGTCAAGGAATTAAAATAAGTCTCTGTAGATAATAATACTGTTGTCCTTGTTACTGTTAGTAGTGTTATACTGTTGTTACTGTTAGTAGTGTTATACTGTTGTTACTGTTAGTAGTGTTATACTGTTGTTACTGTTAGTAGTGTTATACTGTTGTTACTGTTAGTAGTGTTATACTGTTGTTACTGTCAGTAGTGTTATACTGTTGTTACTGTTAGTAGTGTTATACTGTTGTTACTGTCAGTAGTGTTATACTGTTGTTACTGTTAGTAGTGTTATACTGTTGTTACTGTTAGTAGTGTTATACTGTTGTTACTGTTAGTAGTGTTATACTGTTGTTACTGTTAGTAGTGTTATACTGTTGTTACTGTTAGTAGTGTTATACTGTTGTTACTGTTAGTAGTGTTATACTGTTGTTACTGTTAGTAGTGTTATACTGTTGTTACTGTCAGTAGTGTTATACTGTTGTCCTTGTTGTTACTGTTAGTAGTGTTATACTGTTGTTACTGTCAGTAGTGTTATACTGTTGTTACTGTCAGTAGTGTTATACTGTTGTTACTGTCAGTAGTGTTATACTGTTGTTACTGTTAGTAGTGTTATACTGTTGTTACTGTTAGTAGTGTTATACTGTTGTTACTGTTAGTAGTGTTATACTGTTGTTACTGTCAGTAGTGTTATACTGTTGTTACTGTTAGTAGTGTTATACTGTTGTTACTGTCAGTAGTGTTATACTGTTGTTACTGTTAGTAGTGTTATACTGTTGTTACTGTTAGTAGTGTTATACTGTTGTTACTGTCAGTAGTGTTATACTGTTGTTACTTTTGAATAGTGTTATACTGTTGTTACTGTTAGTAGTGTTATACTGTTGTTACTGTTAGTAGTGTTATACTGTTGTTACTGTCAGTAGTGTTATACTGTTGTTACTTTTGAATAGTGTTATACTGTTGTTACTGTCAGTAGTGTTATACTGTTGTTACTGTTAGTAGTGTTATACTGTTGTTACTGTTAGTAGTGTTATACTGTTGTTACTGTCAGTAGTGTTATACTGTTGTTATTGTTAGTAGTGTTATACTGTTGTTACTGTTAGTAGTGTTATACTGTTGTCCTTGTTGTTACTGTTAGTAGTGTTATACTGTTGTTACTGTTAGTAGTGTTATACTGTTGTTACTGTTAGTAGTGTTATACTGTTGTTACTGTCAGTAGTGTTATACTGTTGTTACTGTTAGTAGTGTTATACTGTTGTTACTGTTAGTAGTGTTATACTGTTGTTACTGTTAGTAGTGTTATACTGTTGTTACTGTTAGTAGTGTTATACTGTTGTTACTGTTAGTAGTGTTATACTGTTGTTACTGTTAGTAGTGTTATACTGTTGTTACTGTCAGTAGTGTTATACTGTTGTTACTGTTAGTAGTGTTATACTGTTGTTACTGTTAGTAGTGTTATACTGTTGTTACTGTTAGTAGTGTTATACTGTTGTTACTGTTAGTAGTGTTATACTGTTGTTACTGTCAGTAGTGTTATACTGTTGTTACTGTCAGTAGTGTTATACTGTTGTTACTGTTAGTAGTGTTATTCTGTTGTTACTGTCAGTAGTGTTATACTGTTGTTACTGTTAGTAGTGTTATACTGTTGTTACTGTTAGTAGTGTTATACTGTTGTTACTGTTAGTAGTGTTATACTGTTGTTACTGTCAGTAGTGTTATACTGTTGTCCTTGTTGTTACTGTTAGTAGTGTTATACTGTTGTTACTGTCAGTAGTGTTATACTGTTGTTACTGTCAGTAGTGTTATACTGTTGTTACTGTCAGTAATGTTATACTGTTGTTACTGTCAGTAGTGTTATACTGTTGTCCTTGTTGTTACTGTCAGTAATGTTATACTGTTGTTACTGTTAGTAGTGTTATACTGTTGTTACTGTTAGTAGTGTTATACTGTTGTTACTGTTAGTAGTGTTATACTGTTGTTACTGTCAGTAGTGTTATACTGTTGTCCTTGTTGTTACTGTCAGTAGTGTTATACTGTTGTTACTGTCAGTAGTGTTATACTGTTGTTACTGTCAGTAGTGTTATACTGTTGTTACTGTTAGTAGTGTTATACTGTTGTTACTGTTAGTAGTGTTATACTGTTGTTACTGTTAGTAGTGTTATACTGTTGTTACTGTTAGTAGTGTTATACTGTTGTTACTGTCAGTAGTGTTATACTGTTGTTACTGTCAGTAGTGTTATACTGTTGTTACTGTTAGTAGTGTTATACTGTTGTTACTGTCAGTAGTGTTATACTGTTGTTACTGTTAGTAGTGTTATACTGTTGTTACTGTCAGTAGTGTTATACTGTTGTTACTGTTAGTAGTGTTATACTGTTGTTACTGTTAGTAGTGTTATACTGTTGTTACTGTCAGTAGTGTTATACTGTTGTTACTTTTGAATAGTGTTATACTGTTGTTACTGTTAGTAGTGTTATACTGTTGTTACTGTTAGTAGTGTTATACTGTTGTTACTGTCAGTAGTGTTATACTGTTGTTACTTTTGAATAGTGTTATACTGTTGTTACTGTCAGTAGTGTTATACTGTTGTTACTGTTAGTAGTGTTATACTGTTGTTACTGTTAGTAGTGTTATACTGTTGTTACTGTCAGTAGTGTTATACTGTTGTTACTGTTAGTAGTGTTATACTGTTGTCCTTGTTGTTACTGTTAGTAGTGTTATACTGTTGTTACTGTTAGTAGTGTTATACTGTTGTTACTGTTAGTAGTGTTATACTGTTGTTACTGTCAGTAGTGTTATACTGTTGTTACTGTTAGTAGTGTTATACTGTTGTTACTGTTAGTAGTGTTATACTGTTGTTACTGTTAGTAGTGTTATACTGTTGTTACTGTTAGTAGTGTTATACTGTTGTTACTGTTAGTAGTGTTATACTGTTGTTACTGTTAGTAGTGTTATACTGTTGTTACTGTCAGTAGTGTTATACTGTTGTTACTGTTAGTAGTGTTATACTGTTGTTACTGTTAGTAGTGTTATACTGTTGTTACTGTTAGTAGTGTTATACTGTTGTTACTGTTAGTAGTGTTATACTGTTGTTACTG
The DNA here is from genome assembly GCF_965601325.2 of Salmo salar. Taxonomy (NCBI): domain Eukaryota; kingdom Metazoa; phylum Chordata; class Actinopteri; order Salmoniformes; family Salmonidae; genus Salmo; species Salmo salar. The sequence goes on along the minus strand of NC_138302.1, from coordinate 96,499,201 downwards.
TCAGTAGTGTTATACTGTTGTTACTGTCAGTAGTGTTATACTGTTGTTACTGTTAGTAGTGTTATTCTGTTGTTACTGTCAGTAGTGTTATACTGTTGTTACTGTTAGTAGTGTTATACTGTTGTTACTGTTAGTAGTGTTATACTGTTGTTACTGTTAGTAGTGTTATACTGTTGTTACTGTCAGTAGTGTTATACTGTTGTCCTTGTTGTTACTGTTAGTAGTGTTATACTGTTGTTACTGTCAGTAGTGTTATACTGTTGTTACTGTCAGTAGTGTTATACTGTTGTTACTGTCAGTAATGTTATACTGTTGTTACTGTCAGTAGTGTTATACTGTTGTCCTTGTTGTTACTGTCAGTAATGTTATACTGTTGTTACTGTTAGTAGTGTTATACTGTTGTTACTGTTAGTAGTGTTATACTGTTGTTACTGTTAGTAGTGTTATACTGTTGTTACTGTTAGTAGTGTTATACTGTTGTTACTGTTAGTAGTGTTATACTGTTGTTACTGTCAGTAGTGTTATACTGTTGTTACTGTTAGTAGTGTTATACTGTTGTTACTGTCAGTAGTGTTATACTGTTGTTACTTTTGAATAGTGTTATACTGTTGTTACTGTCAGTAGTGTTATACTGTTGTTACTGTTAGTAGTGTTATACTGTTGTTACTGTTAGTAGTGTTATACTGTTGTTACTGTCAGTAGTGTTATACTGTTGTTACTGTCAGTAGTGTTATACTGTTGTTACTGTCAGTAATGTTATACTGTTGTTACTGTCAGTAGTGTTATACTGTTGTCCTTGTTGTTACTGTCAGTAATGTTATACTGTTGTTACTGTCAGTAGTGTTATACTGTTGTTACTGTTAGTAGTGTTATACTGTTGTCCTTGTTGTTACTGTTAGTAGTGTTATACTGTTGTTACTGTCAGTAGTGTTATACTGTTGTTACTGTCAGTAGTGTTATACTGTTGTTACTGTCAGTAATGTTATACTGTTGTTACTGTCAGTAGTGTTATACTGTTGTCCTTGTTGTTACTGTCAGTAGTGTTATACTGTTGTTACTGTTAGTAGTGTTATACTGTTGTTACTGTCAGTAGTGTTATACTGTTGTTACTGTTAGTAGTGTTATACTGTTGTTACTGTTAGTAGTGTTATACTGTTGTTACTGTTAGTAGTGTTATACTGTTGTTACTGTTAGTAGTGTTATACTGTTGTTACTGTCAGTAGTGTTATACTGTTGTTACTGTTAGTAGTGTTATACTGTTGTTACTGTTAGTAGTGTTATACTGTTGTTACTGTTAGTAGTGTTATACTGTTGTTACTGTTAGTAGTGTTATACTGTTGTTACTGTCAGTAGTGTTATACTGTTGTTACTTTTGAATAGTGTTATACTGTTGTTACTGTCAGTAGTGTTATACTGTTGTTACTGTTAGTAGTGTTATACTGTTGTTACTGTTAGTAGTGTTATACTGTTGTCCTTGTTGTTACTGTTAGTAGTGTTATACTGTTGTTACTGTCAGTAGTGTTATACTGTTGTTACTGTCAGTAGTGTTATACTGTTGTTATTGTTAGTAGTGTTATACTGTTGTTACTGTTAGTAGTGTTATACTGTTGTCCTTGTTGTTACTGTTAGTAGTGTTATACTGTTGTTACTGTTAGTAGTGTTATACTGTTGTTACTGTTAGTAGTGTTATACTGTTGTTACTGTTAGTAGTGTTATACTGTTGTTACTGTCAGTAGTGTTATACTGTTGTTACTGTTAGTAGTGTTATACTGTTGTTACTGTTAGTAGTGTTATACTGTTGTTACTGTCAGTAGTGTTATACTGTTGTTACTGTTAGTAGTGTTATACTGTTGTTACTGTCAGTAGTGTTATACTGTTGTTACTGTTAGTAGTGTTATACTGTTGTTACTGTCAGTAGTGTTATACTGTTGTTACTGTTAGTAGTGTTATACTGTTGTTACTGTTAGTAGTGTTATACTGTTGTTACTGTCAGTAGTATTATACTGTTGTTACTGTCAGTAATGTTATACTGTTGTTACTGTCAGTAGTGTTATACTGTTGTTACTGTCAGTAGTGTTATACTGTTGTTACTGTTAGTAGTGTTATACTGTTGTTACTGTCAGTAGTGTTATACGGTTGTTACTGTTAGTAGTGTTATACTGTTGTTACTGTTAGTAGTGTTATACTGTTGTCCTTGTTGTTACTGTTTGTGGTGTTATATTGTTGATATGATAATATCTCTTAGTACGTCCCAAACAGCTCCCTGTTCCCTACATAGTGCACTATTTTAGACCCTATTCCCTACATAGTGCACTACTTTAGACCCTATTCCCTACATAGTGCACTACTTTAGACCCTATTTCCTATATAGTGCACTACTTTAGACCCTATTCCCTACATAGTGCACTACTTTAGACCCTATTCCCTATATAGTACACTACTTTTGACCAGAGCTTAGAGTGCCATTTGGTATGCCACCTCTCATTCTAGGCTTCCTTCACATGGCTTCCTGGTTGTGCATAGTGAGAGGGATGGTACATGCTGATAGTGTTAGTGTTAGGTTCCATATAGAAAGAAGAAGTTTATGCTGTGAGAGAGCGAGAGGGAAGGAGAGACAGAAGTGGATTTGGGGTTGTGGTTCCTCAGATGAAAAGGTGTGTGTGTGTCAGGAAGGTGCACTACAGCGGACAGTGGCGTGGACTGACTCTCCTATTGACTACCAAGGAAACATCCGTTTTATATTTTTGCTTTGTTTTGATCTGGACTCTGATACGGGTGGTATAGAGGCTACTGATGAACAGTGTGGCTGTAAGTTCAGTCTTTTTTCTTGTGTGTGTGTGGGTGTGTGTGAGAGTGAGTGTAAGATAGAACTGGCTACTGTATATTTCTCAGTTAGCTTAAAACACTCTTGTAGAAAAAGGTGCTATCTAGAACCTAAAATGTTTTTTGGGCTGTTCCCAGAGAGTTACTATGTAAGAATATGTCGAAGATAAATACACAACGCAGAGACAGAGGATGAGAGGTTAAAAGGACGATAAGTCAATAGAGAACTAACGATCAATGGAAATAGTGTTTTTTCTGTAATAGGGAATTATTGATCAATGGTCCAGAGACATGGGAGGAATATGTCTTCTGAAATAGGATACTTGTTATTTGGCCATTGGCTAGTTTTATTGCAAGGAATTCTAATTGGTCAACGACAGGCTAGGGCTGGGTTATAAAACTACATGCTGTCCCTTTGTTCTGTGGAGAGAATGACTGGAGAGAATCACTGAGAGAGCATCACTGAAGGGGAGAATGACCATCTAACAGTCTTCCCTGCGGCTCAGTTGGTAGAGCATGGTGTTTGCAACGCCAGCATGGTGTGTGCAACGCCAGGCTTGTGGGTTCGATTCCCACGGGGGGCCAGTACAAAAAATGAAATGTATGTATTCAATACTGTAAGTCGCTCTGGATAAGAGTGTCTGCTAAATATGTAAAATGTAACTCCCCGTATGATTTGTCCTCTTCAAATAAACCTATTTTCTTCCCCTTGATTTGCTTTGGGGTTTGTTATTAAAGAATAACATAAATCTCGAACAACCCTTTGAAGAACACTTTTTGCTTCCATGTAGAACCCTTTCCACAGAGGATTCAACATGGAACCCAAAAGGGTTCTAGCTGGAACCAAAAAAGGGTTCTAGCTGGAACCCAAAAGGGTTCTAGCTGGAACCAAAAAAGGGTTCTACATGGAACCCAAAAGGTTTCTAGCTGGAACCAAAAAAGGGTTCTACCTGGAACCCAAAAGGTTTCTAGCTGGAACCAAAAAAGGGTTCTACCTGGAACCAAAAAAGGGTTCTACCTGGAACCAAAAAAGGGTTCTCCTATGGGGACAACCGAAGAACCCCTTTGGAACCCTTTTTTCTCTGAGTGTAGTCTCACGTTAGTGCTTGCGTCTTCACATTTTATAGATAACAGACTAGTATGACTGACTGTACAGTACGTCCATGTGTCCCAGTTTGTTCCAACAATATACACTTGAAGTTATAGATTTCAGCTGTGATAAAGCTATCTGTGCTTTTCACTATGGGGATCAGCTAATGTGGATCCTAATGAATACTAATATTAACTGACATGTTTGGAAAGAAAATCTATTCATGCCTTTTAGTGTTGCGTAATGTGTTGGTCATTCTAGGCCAGTGTTTGCTGTAATTTGCCTTTGTAGTGAAGCAAAAGACAAAATGTACTGTGGACTGTAAGGAAATAAAGTATTCTTCCTCTTCTTTTTATCTATGTTCCAGCTCTCTTCAGACTTCCTGTACGGTGGGCAGATTGCTGACAGTGACCGGGAGCTGGGTCAGGTGACATTTGAATGGAATGTAGAGATGAATGGAATGTGTGCAGGGGAAGTAACTTCCTTGAAACAAAACAAGGAACTAAAAGTTTAACAATACAACAGAACAATAATATCTACATAAATAAATGTCTCCAATGGTGCTATCAGAAGCAATCCTCTAATAATAATATCCTTTAATAATGGCTGAAATGGAGCTAATGGAATGTATAAAAAAAATGTTTTCATCCAATCCATCCCATTCACTCCATTCCACCCATTATTATGAGCTGTCCTCCCCTCAGAAGCCTCCACTGACACACACAGAGCAGCTGACTTGGCACCCCTCTCTGTGCTTCCTGCCTTGTAGAGCATGCAGAGAGCAGTTTCCTCCAACACCATCAGCACCGCAGCTTTCAGAACAGGAGAGTCTCAGGGGGTTGTCCAGCGACGTCACTCTGCCCTACTGCATCATGGGACAGAGCAGCTCAGCCACTCACGAACCATAATACTCCCCAAGAATGGCAAGGTACACACACACACGCACACGCACACGCACACAAATACTGGAACACATGTTAGCAGAATGACACAGACCTATTGTTGTCCGGTTACCCAGAAGTAAAATTCTCTTATGAAAGTTAGTAAATTCCTGTTTTACTTCTGGGGGGGGGGGATGATGTTAGAATGAAGTGACGTCTCCTCCCTCACAAACAGAAACTCTAGGCCAAACCACTCGATTACGCTAAATTCACATCTTTATCATGGCCCAAAAAATACATTTTTGTTTTCATGAATGTTTACGATAGAGTCAATTTTGACTTTGTGGCTGTGCATCTGATAATGTTCTGCCTCTCCCTTTTGGATCCTACTGAAAAACACAAAACAATCAATATATTTCAAAATGTCAGTACATGTAAAAATGTGAACATGCTGTATTGTACTGTAATATGTAGTTCAATTATCACTGAAGGATGTACATCTCACCTGTTGTTTTGCCGGAATATTCGCACTATTGATGCAACTGTTGAACGCTGCAGATTTGGTTGCACCCTTAAACCGGCCTCTCAGAGAGAGACCATGGTTTACAACATGGTCAATAATTGTGGCCCTCATCTCATCAGAGACCACCGCTCTTGGTCTTCCTCTCCTTTGTCCTCCATGCATTCTCCCTCTCCCTGCCACTCTCCTTTCCCCAACAACCTGCCTTCCTTGATCCATGTTTCCAGACAAAATCATTCCAAAGCTGTCCTCTTTTGTCTGTTTGGTAACGAGACTTAAAACAGGACACTTGGGTAGGCTAACAGCTGAAATTACAATCAGCTGTGTTTGGAATGATGAAATATTCTGCTGAGATGTTCTATATGTTTCCATCTGGTAACTGCAGAAATGCACGACATTTGCCATCATTCTGTTTTGAGTGTGTTTCTAACAGTTTTGGAAACAGTGTGTTAACATTGGAAAACATGTGCTGCAAATATATAGTTTTGCAGGTGGTGGAGTATGAATGAGAAAAGAGTTCATGGATTTCGGAGAATGTGGTCATTGGATGCATTTTGTGTGAAAACAATGAAAAATGATTCACAGTTTGGTCCACATACACTTCTGTTTCGCTGACTGTGTGAAGATGTTTGACAATGTGACTTCAGTTTGGACCAATGCATGCAATTGAAAAAAACGAACAAGTGCAAACCGTTTATCATCCATACAGGCTTAAAAATCACAGCACCAGTTAAAGCACCACCTTTGTCCAATCCTGATTTGTCCAAATAATCAATGACAAAAATCAAAAACCAGGAATTACTGCTGCTGGGAATCGTATAATTCTCTGTGGGCCTTGGCAGATTCTCACCGTTCCATCTGTCCACCAGAATCTCTCCACCAGAATCTGTCCACCAGAATCTGTCCACCAGAATCTGTCCACGAGAATCTGTCCACCAGAATCTGTCCACCAGAATCTGTCCACCAGAATCTGTCCACCAGAATCTGTCCACCAGAATCTGTCCACGAGAGTCTGTCCACGAGAGTCTGTCCACCAGAATCTGTCCATGAGAATCTGTCCACCAGAATCTGTCCATGAGAATCTGTCCACCAGAATCTGTCCACCAGAATCTGTCCACCAGAATCTGTCCACCAGAATCTGTCCATGAGAATCTGTCCATGAGAATCTGTCCATGAGAATCTGTCCATGAGAATCTGTCCACCAGAATCTGTCCACGAGAATCTGTCCACGAGAATCTGTCCACGAGAATCTGTCCACCAGAATCTGTCCACCAGAATCTGTCCATGAGAATCTGTCCACCAGAATCTGTCCATGAGAATCTGTCCATGAGAATCTGTCCACCAGAATCTGTCCATGAGAATCTGTCCACCAGAATCTGTCCACCAGAATCTGTCCATGAGAATCTGTCCACCAGAATCTGTCCACCAGAATCTGTCCACCAGAATCTGTCCACGAGAATCTGTCCACCAGAATCTGTCCATGAGAATCTGTCCACGAGAATCTATCCATGAAAATCTGTCCACCAGAATCTATCCATGTGATATTTGTCCAGACCTAACATACATGTGTTGTTCGTAGCTGGCTCAGCAGTGCAGAGACTGTTCCTACCCTGGGACCAGTGTTGTGGTGGTGGAGTCTCCTTCTCCAGCCACCTCTCCCGACAGCAATGACAGCTCCACACCGGTGAGTCTCCACTGTCTCCCATCTGTCTCTCTGTCTCCACTGTCTCCCATCTGTCCCTCTGTCTCCGCTGTCTCCCATCTGTCTCAGCTGTCTCCCATCTGTCCCTCTGTCTCCGCTGTCTCCCATCTGTCCCTCTGTCTCCTCTGTCTCTCTGTCTCCGCTGTCTCCCATCTGTCCCTCTGTCTCCGCTGTCTCCCATCTGTCCCTCTGTCTCTGCTGTCTCCCCCGTCTGTAATCCCTGTCCCACTGTCCATCCATGGTTCTAGTGACATTTCCAACTCAATCCCTAGGTTGTTGCTGTAAATGTTTAACTTACTGTGTGGCACCAACGTGGCTCATCAGACAGAGCAGCCAGTGAATTAGCCCTCTATACCAACAGTTAATCTCCCCTACCGCTTCCATCCTCAGGAGCTGGAAAAAGCAGGTCTGCTGAACAAGACCAAGATAGCAGAGGGAGGCCGGAAACTGAGGTAGACTGTCCGTGATATGAAGGAGATATCATCTTCTATACCCTGTATCCACTGTATAGGTGTGGTGGAACTGTAAACATCACCCTGTGTGTGTGTGTGTGTGTGTGTGTGTGTGTGTGTGTGTGTGTGTGTGTGTGTTTAGGAAGAACTGGAATCCGTCGTGGGTGGTTCTGGTCGGGAACAGTCTGGTGTTCTTCAAGGATCCCAAATCCCAGACCCCCTCCAGCTGGGTAAGATAGTCATTGAGTTTAACTATCATAGATGGAGTTGAAATACATTTTTTTATTTTTTTATTATTATTATTTTAAACGTCTCAAGACTGCTTTCTTATTGGTCTCCAGAAACCAGGCAACAGTCGTCCTGAGAGCAGTGTAGACCTGAGAGGAGCTGTGGTGCAGTGGACCAATGACCTGTCCAGCAAGAAGAACGTCTTCAAGGTCAGACACACACCAGGAGGGAGGGAAGAATCTTTGTTTTAGGGAAGTTAAATGTGTACATTTTAGTCTCACTGAGAGAGAAAGAACTGCTCTGGTGGTTTTTCTGTGAAAAAACATTCTCACGTCCTCTTGAGAGGAAGTTTAGTATCTGACTGTAGGCTATGTGTTGTAACAGGACTCTATGAGCACCAGGGTTCCAGACAATTCAATGTCAACTCAGTCTATTCAATACATGCCTTAAAATTCAATGCATATTTTATATTTCCAGAATTATTATTTGAATTAATTTCCCAAATTGTATTATTCTTTTATTTATCCTTTATTTAACTAGGCAAGTCAGTAAAGAACAAATACTTATTTTCTATGACAGCCTACCCAGGCCAAACCTGGTCCAATTGTGCGCCGCCCTATGGGACTCCCAATCACGGCCGGATGTGATACAGCCTGGATTCGAACCAGGGAATGTAGCGATGCCTCTTGCACTGAGATGCAGTGCCTTAGACCGCTGTGCCACTCGGGAGCCCGAAGTGACTGAAGAACTAGTAGTAAGAAGTAGTACAGTAGCTGGTGAAGTAGTCTGTGATTTGGGACTAACCCACAGTACTTTGTCTGTTTGTGTGGTAGCTGAGGACGGTGACAGGGAATGAGTTCCTTCTGCAGTCAGAGACAGAATCACTGATCAGAGAGTGGTTCAACACCATCCACAGTGTCATCGATAGACTGGTGAGTCTCACACACTGACACCAACTCATCAGGGCTTTCATCAGGGCTTTCATCAGGGCTTTCATCAAATGGTTGTCTGGTACAAGTTGAAATTGTCTTCTCTTCTATAGGATCGGGAGAATCCCCTGGACAATGTCCTGCTGTATTCTCTGAGGAGGGCAGGCAGTGTGGAGATGTTGGACCACAGTGGAGACGAAGAGGACAGTCGAGGAGGATATAAAGCATCACGTGAGTCTCTCCATCCGTCCGTTACGTGAGTCTCTCCATCCATCCGTCCGTCACGTGAGTCTCTCCATCCATCCGTTACGTGAGTCTCTCCATCCATCCGTCACGTGAGTCTCTCCATCCATCCGTCACGTGAGTCTCTCCATCCATCCGTCACGTGAGTCTCTCCATCCATCCGTCACGTGAGTCTCTCCATCCGTCCGTCACGTGAGTCTCACCATCCATCCGTCACGTGAGTCTCTCTATCCATCCGTCACGTGAGTCTCTCCATCCATCCGTTACGTGAGTCTCTCTATCCATCCATCACGAGAGTCTCTCCATCCGTCCGTTATGTGAGTCTCTCCATCCGTCCGTTATGTGAGTCGTAATGTGTGGCGTGACGTGGCGTGGCATGGTGTGGCGTGGTTCCTCCCAGTGGTCTATTTATCTTCACTTTTCTCTAAAATTGACAAAGTTGGTCTATCTTTTTTTGTTATACTTCTTGTTCCTGGTGCCCTCCCTCCTTCACTCCCTCCTTTATTTCTCTCCCTCTTTGCCTCCCGGTGCAGTCCCTCGTTCTGCTTCCAACGTGGAGAACTCAGAGAGGAAGCGTGTTCGGAGCAGACTGAAGAAGTTCATACTGAAGAGACCTCCACTACAGATCCTACAGGAGAAAGGACTCATCAAGGGTGAGATCACTGTCTCTCTGTCTCTCTGTCTCTCTGCCTTCCCTGTAGCTCAGTTGGTAGAGCATGGTGTTTGCAACACCAGGGTTGTGGGTTCGATTCCCACGGGGGGCCAGCAAAAAAAAAATTATGAAATTCTATGAAATGTATGCATTCACTACTGTAAGTCGCTCTGGATAAGAGCGTCTGCTAAATGACAAAAATGTTTTAAAAAAAAATGTTTTAAAATGTTTTTTCTCTCTCTGTGTCTCTGTCTCTCTCTGTGTCTCTGTCTCTCTCTCTGTTTCTGTCTCTCTCTCTGTCTCTATGTCTCTCTGACTCTCTGTCTCTCTGTCTCTCTGTCTCTCTGTCTCTGTCTCGCTGTCTCTCTGTTTCTCTGTCTCTCTGTTTCTCTGTCTGTCTCTGTCTCTCTGTCTCTCTGTTTCTCTGTCTGTCTCTCTGTCTCTCTCTGTCTCTCTGTCTCTCTGTCTCTGTCTCTCTCTGTCTCTCTCTGTCTCTCTGTCTCTCTGTCTCTCTCTCTCTGTCTCTCTGTCTCTCACGTTCTCTCTCTTTGTCTCTGTCTATTTCTCTCTTTCTCAATTCAATTTCAATTCAATTTAAGGGGCTTTAATGGCAGGAGAAACATGTGTTAACATTGCCAAAGCAATTGAAATAGATAATAAACAAAAGTGAAATAACCAAAAAAATTACACAAGTTCCAAAGGGATAAAGACATTTAAAATGTCATATTATGTCTATATACAGTGTTGTAACGATGTGCAAATAGTTAAAGTACAAAAGGGAAATTAAATAAACATAAATATGGGTTGTATTTACAATGGTGTTTGTTCTTCACTGGTTGACCTTTACTTGTGGTAACAGGTCACACATTTTTTTCAGTTTCCACCTCATTTTGTGGGCGGTATGCACATAGCCTGTCATCTCTTGAGAGCCAGGTCTGCCTTTGGCGGTCTTTCTCAATAGCAAGGCTATGCTCACTGAGTCTGTACATAGTCAAAGACTTCCTTTGGGTCAGTCACAGTGGTCAGGTGTTCTGCCACTGTGTACTCTTGGTTTAGGGCCAAATAGCATTCTAGTTTGCTGCTTTTATGTAAATTCTTTCCAATGTGTCAAGTAATTATCTTTTTGTTTTCTCATGATTTTGTTGGGTCTAATTGTGTTGCTGTCCTGGGGCTCTGTGTGGTCTGTTTGTGTTTGTGAACAGAGCCCCAGGACCAGCTTGCTTAGTGGACTCTTCTCCAGGTTCATCTCTGTAGGTGATGGCTTTGTTATGGAAGGTTTGGGAATCGCTTCCTTTTAGATGGTTGTAGAATTTAACGGCTCTTTTCTGGATTTTGATCATAGCGGGTATCGGCCTAATTCTGCTCTGCATGCATTATTTGGTGTTTTACGTTGTACACAGGATAGTTTTGCAGAATTCTGCATGCAGAGCCTCAATTTGGTGTTTGTCCCATTTTGTGAATTCTTGGTTGGTGAGCGGAACCCAGACCTCACAACCACAAAGGTTCTATAATGATTCAAGTATTTTTTGCCAGATCCTAATTGGTATGTCGAATTTTATGTTCCTTTTGATGGCATGGAAGGCCCTTCTTGCCTTGTCTCTCAGATCATTCACAGCTTTTGTGGATGTTACCTGTGGTGTTGATGTTTAGGCCAAGGTATGTATAGTTTTTTGTGTGCTCTAGGGCAACGGTGTCTAGATGGAATTTGTATTCGTGGTCCTGGGAACTGGACCTTTTCTGGAACACCATATTTTTGTCTTACTGAGATTAACTCTCAGGGCCCAGGTCTGACAGAATCTGTGCAGAAGATCTAGGTGCTGCTGTAGGCCCTCCTTGGTTGGTGACAGAAGCACCAGATCATCAGCAAACAGTAGACATTTGACTTCAGATTCCAGTAGGGTGAGGCCGGGTGCTGCAGACTGTTCTAGTGCCCTCGCCAATTCATGATATATATGTTGAAGAGGGTGGGGCTTAAGCTGCATCCCTGTCTCACCCCACAGCCCAGTGGAAAGAAATGTGTTTTTTGCCAATTTTAACCGCACACTTGTTTGTGAACATGGATTTTATAATGTGCATGTTTTTCCCTCAACACCACTTTCCATCCATTGAGCTGCCACAACCCTCTTAGAGTAGTAGCAGCTCAATTCCATGGAACTGGGGATCGATTCAGTTCCTTGACATTTCTGTGGTGTTTGTTTTCATTGAATAATAAGGAAGTAGTGTCGTATCTATGAATATGTCCGTGTCTCTCATGACCTCGGATCACATTTCTGTGGTGTTGACTGTGAATCGCTTCTTAAACATGCTGCTGTTGTTGTCATTTACAGACCAGGTGTTTGGCTGTCATCTAGAGATGCTGTGTGAGAGAGAGAAGAACAATGTGCCTCGTTTCGTCAGGCTCTGCACTGAGGCTGTGGAGAGGAGAGGTACAGCCATAGACATAAAACAATGGGTACAGTACAGCCTCTGCCACTCACTCCCCTGTGGGTACAGTTTGGCAGTCGGTAAAGAAATATTTTGTGGAAGAGAGGAGATTGTTTACTGTACATTTATATCACATTGAACTGGTTTATAATTAATAAGGATTTTATGGGTTTTAAGTATTTTAACCATCTGTGGTTGTTGCCAAGGTTACACGGAGTACCGGTGTGTTGTTGTCAGGGTTACATGTTGTACCGGTGTGTTGTTGTCAGGGTTACATGTTGTACCGGTGTGTTGTTGTCAGGGTTACGTGTTGTACCGGTGTGTTGTTGTCAGGGTTACGTGTTGTACCGGTGTGTTGTTGTCAGGGTTACATGTTGTACCGGTGTGTTGTTGTCAGGGTTACGGGTTGTACCGGTGTGTTGTTGTCAGGGTTACGTGTTGTACCGGTGTGTTGTTGTCAGGGTTACGTGTTGTACCGGTGTGTTGTTGTCAGGGTTACGTGTTGTACCGGTGTGTTATTGCCAGGGTTACGTGTTGTACCGGTGTGTTGTTGTCAGGGTTACGTGTTGTACCGGTGTGTTGTTGTCAGGGTTACGTGTTGTACCGGTGTGTTGTTGTCAGGATTACGTGTTGTACCGGTGTATTGTTGTCAGGGTTACGTGTTGTACCGGTGTGTTGTTGTCAGGGTTACGTGTTGTACCGGTGTGTTGTTGTCAGGGTTACGTGTTGTACCGGTGTGTTGTTGTCAGGGTTACGTGTTGTACCGGTGTGTTGTTGTCAGGGTTACGTGTTGTACCGGTGTGTTGTTGTCAGGGTTACATGTTGTACCGGTGTGTTGTTGTCAGGGTTACATGTTGTACCGGTGTGTTGTTGCCAGGGTTACATGTTATACCTGTAGCTCAGTTGGTAGAGCATGGTGTTTGCAACGCCAGGGTTGTGGGTTCGATTCCCACGGGGGGCCAGCACAGGAAAAAAAATGTATGAAATGTATGCATTCACTACTGTAAGTCGCTCTGGATAAGAGCGTCTGCTAAATGACTAAAATGTAAATGTAAAAAAATGTTATACCGGTGTGTTGTTGTCAGGGTTACATGTTGTACCGGTGTGTTGTTGTCAGGGTTACGTGTTGTACCGGTGTGTTGTTGTCAGGGTTACATGTTGTACCGGTGTGTTGTTGTCAGGGTTACGGGTTGTACCGGTGTGTTGTTGTCAGGGTTACGTGTTGTACCGGTGTGTTGTTGCCAGGGTTACGTGTTGTACCGGTGTGTTGTTGCCAGGGTTACGTGTTGTACCGGTGTGTTGTTGTCAGGGTTACGTGTTGTACCGGTGTGTTATTGCCAGGGTTACGTGTTGTACCGGTGTGTTGTTGTCAGGGTTACGTGTTGTACCGGTGTGTTGTTGTCAGGGTTACGTGTTGTACCGGTGTGTTGTTGTCAGGGTTACGTGTTGTACCGGTGTGTTGTTGTCAGGGTTACATGTTGTACCGGTGTGTTGTTGTCAGGGTTACATGTTATACCTGTAGCTCAGTTGGTAGAGCATGGTGTTTGCAACGCCAGGGTTGTGGATTCGATTCCCACGGGGGGCCAGCACAGGAATTTTTTTTAATGAAATGTATGCATTCACTACTGTAAGTCGCTCTGGATAAGAGCGTCTGCTAAATGACTAAAATGTAAATGTAAAAAAATGTTATACCGGTGTGTTGTTGTCAGGGTTACATGTTGTACCGGTGTGTTGTTGTCAGGGTTACATGTTGTACCGGTGTGTTGTTGTCAGGGTTACATGTTGTACCGGTGTGTTGTTGTCAGGGTTACGTGTTGTACCGGTGTGTTGTTGTCAGGATTACGTGTTGTACCGGTGTATTGTTGTCAGGGTTACGTGTTGTACCGGTGTGTTGTTGTCAGGGTTACGTGTTGTACCGGTGTGTTGTTGTCAGGGTTACGTGTTGTACCGGTGTGTTGTTGTCAGGGTTACGTGTTGTACCGGTATGTTGTTGTCTGGGTTACGTGTTGTACTGGTGTGTTGTTGTCAGGGTTATATGTTGTACCGGTGTGTTGTTGTCAGGGTTACGTGTTGTACCGGTGTGTTGTTGTCAGGGTTACATGTTGTACCGGTGTGTTGTTGTCAGGGTTACATGTTGTACCGGTGTGTTGTTGTCAGGGTTACATGTTGTACCGGTGTGTTGTTGCCAGGGTTACATGTTGTACCGGTGTGTTGTTGTCAGGGTTACATGTTGTACCGGTGTGTTGTTGTCAGGGTTACATGTTGTACCGGTGTGTTGTTGTCAGGGTTACATGTTGTACCGGTGTGTTGTTGTCAGGGTTACATGTTGTACCGGTGTGTTGTTGTCAGGGTTACATGTTGTACCGGTGTGTTGTTGCCAGGGTTACATGTTGTACCGGTGTGTTGTTGTCAGGGTTACATGTTGTACCGGTGTGTTGTTGTCAGGGTTACATGTTGTACCGGTGTGTTGTTGTCAGGGTTACATGTTGTACCGGTGTGTTGTTGTCAGGGTTACATGTTGTACCGGTGTGTTGTTGCCAGGGTTACATGTTGTACCGGTGTGTTGTTGTCAGGGTTACATGTTGTACCGGTGTGTTGTTGTCAGGGTTACATGTCCTACCTGTGTGTTGTTATTCAGGTCTGGAGACAGACGGTATCTACAGAGTGAGTGGGAACCTGGCGGTCATCCAGAAACTACGCTTCCTAGTCAACCATGGTGAGGGAGGGAGTACGGGAGGAATGAAGAGAGGGAGAGAGGGAGGAGGGAGGGAGGTAGGAAGAGAGGGAGGATGGAGGGAGGGTTGAAGAGAGGGAGAGAGGGAGGAGGGAGGGAGGTATGAAGAGAGGGAGAGAGGGAGGAGGGAGGGAGGTATGAAGAGAGGGAGAGAGGGAGGAGGGAGGGAGGTATGAAGAGGGGAGGAGGAGGGAGGGTTGAAGAGGGGAGGAGGAGGGAGGTAGAGAGGGAGGATGGAGGGAGGGTTGAAGAGGGGAGGAGGAGGGAGGAAGAGAGGGAGGAGGGGGAGGGTTGAAGAGAGGGAGGAGGAAGAGAGGGAGAAGGGAGGGAGGTAGGAAGAGAGGGAGGAGGGAGGAAGAGAGGGAAGAGGGAGGGAGGTAGGAAGAGAGGGAGGAGGGAGGAGGGAGGAAGGGAGAAAGAGAGGGAGGAGGGAGGAAGGTATAAGGAGATGGAGGAGTGAGGCGGGAGGAAGAGAGGGCTGAACGGATGAAGAGAGGGAGCAGGGCTGAAGGGGTGAAGAGAGGGAGGAGGGAGGAAGAGAGGGAGGGGGGAGGAGGGGTGAAGGGGTGGAGGGAGGGAGGGAGGGAGGGGGGAGGAGGGGTGAAGGGAGGGAGGGAGGGAGAGGAGGGGTGAAGGGGTGAAGGGAGGGAGGGGGGAGGGAGGGAGAGGGTATGTTCTGAAAAGCATCCTACAATACACATCTAATTGTTTTAAGCCCAGAGTGCTTTATAATGGACATGATTTAGGATTCCACTCTGAACGAGAATAACCTGATTCCGATCTGCTTGACCTTGTAGGCTAAATGACTGTTGGTTGTTTTTTTGCAGAGCGAGCGGTGACTACAGACGGACGTTATATGTTCCCTGCGGAGTTGATGCAAGGTAGACAGACAGATGGAGACTGTCGAGCCAAGATGGCTCACAGTTTTCATCCAAATGCCTATCTGCATATCTGTGTGCACTGTACTCACTCCATACATGCAAAAGCACACGTTTGTTTGTCTTGATATTTTCCATGTGTCTATTGTGTTGTCTTTGCATCAAATATTTCTGTTTGAGTAAACTATATATTCAAGCACCTATATGTGCTTTTACACGGTCCATTGGTGTCACCCAGTGGTAGAAACAGGGTACTGCAGCGTGTGTTTTGTGGAACACCTTAGCCCAGCTCACCTGACCAATGTTTTGTGATAATAATTTGGACAGTAGATAGAACCTTAAATCACTCTCTTGAAGAACCACCGTTATTGAGTGTACAGATGTATCTGTGGCACTTTGAGAAACATTGTTCAGGAGGGTTGTATTGTGTTTGCCTTTCTCTCTGCCCTCCGACCATCGCTTCACTTTCACAGCCAGTTTCTTGCTGCTACAGCTACCAGCCTGCCAGCCTGCCGGCCGACCTGTCAATCAAAGTACTGAGGGAGTTTTTAACAGTAAAATTCACACATGTCCCTTCCTTCCTTCCTTCCTTCCTTCCTTCCTTCCTTCCTTCCTTCCTTCCTTCCTTCCTTCCTTCCTTCCTTCCTTCCTTCCTTCCTTCCTTCCTTCCTTCCTTCCTCCCTCCACCCCTCTCTCCCTCCACCAATAGAGAAGTTCAACCTGGAACAGAGTGAGTGGGAGGACATCCATGTCATCACAGGAGCCCTGAAGCTGTTCTTCAGAGAGCTTCCTGAACCCCTGGTTCCTTACTGCTTCTTCACAGATATCTTAGAGACCGTCAGTGAGTATAGACCCTTTCTATTACCTACCTATCCCCCTAACTACCTAACTAACTAACTAACTAACTAACTAACTAACTAACTAACTAACTAACTAACTAACTAACTAACTAACTAACTAACTAACTAACTAACTGCCTACCTACCCAACTAGCTACTAGCTACCTACCTACCTAGCTACCTAAAGCTACCTACCTACCTAGCTACCTACCTAGCTACCTAGCTACCTACCTAGCTACCTAGAGTTAGAAGATTCTGATCTGGAGTGTAACGAGTGTGTCCTACTGTGTGTGTGTGTTCCAGAGATGTCAGACTACCTGGATAAAGTGGACCGTCTGAAGTCGCTGGTACTGAGCATGCCTGCTCCCAACCAAGACACCATGAGGTTCATGTTCAGCCATCTCAAACGGTACGAGACACCACACCTCCAAGGGTTAAACCCCCCTGTCACAATACCCAGTGTACCCTCAATAAACCCTCTGTCACAACACCCAGTGTACCCTCAATAAACCCTCTGTCACAACACCCAGTGTACCCTCAATAAACCCTCTGTCACAACACCCAGTGTACCCTCAATAAACCCTCTGTCACAACACCCAGTGTACCCTCAATAAACCCTCTGTCACAACACCCAGTGTACCCTCAATAAACCCTCTGTCACAACACCCAGTGTACCCTCAATAAACGCTCTGTCACAATACCCAGTGTACCCTCAATAAACCCTCTGTCACAACACCCAGTGTACCCTCAATAAACCCTCTGTCACAATACCCAGTGTACCCTCAATAAACCCTCTGTCACAACACCCAGTGTACCCTCAAAAATCTGTCCCCTCTAACCCCAATCTAATTCCATTTCACCATCTTTCAATTGTTCTGGATGTCCTTCAGTCGTACATCAGTTGTTTAAGAATCAGCGTTTATTGTCTGGAGAAAAATAATATGCAGCATGTAATACCACTGACCACTAGAGGGAGGAGTACCCACATTCCTAGCAGTTGTCATCCAACATGTGAAGGAAAAGTGTGAAGAAGTCTTGGTGAGCGAGTGCTGTGGCTACCTGGGGGTTATATTTGAGAGAGGACAATGAGGTTGAAAGAGTGAAGGATTTAGGATTTTGCAGAAGTTAACGAAAATAATATCACATTTCATGTACTGCTCTGCTACTTAAATGTTACTGTCCCCAGGTCTAAAATAATGACTGTGTTGTGTTCGTGAGTCTGATGTTTGTGCCAGTGTGTGTCTCCTATGAGTCTGTCTGTCACTGTGTCTCTATCTCTCTTACTCCCTGCTTCTCATTTTCTCACCTGTCACCTTAAATCAATCCATCTACTTCTCTCCTCTATAAATCTACCCATCTCCCTCCTCCTCTCTTCCTCACCTCCTCTCCCCTTCCCTCCTCCCTCCTCCTCCCCCTCATTACCCCTCTGCCCATCTCATTCTCTCTCATCTGTCTCCCCCTCTCCTCTCCTCCTCCCCTGTGATCTCTGTGGGAATGGCATTTTTCAAAGGATGCCTCATGCTGTGGCTTTAACCCATTCCTGTGTGTGTGTGTGTGTGTGTGTGTGTGTGTGTGTGTGTGTGTGTGTGTGTGTGTGTGTGTGTGTGTCCACACACACGTGGTCCACGCACATACCACTGTCCTGCTGCTCTGTGAATCAACAAGAATAATTCAAATGACAAGCAGATTGTCAACAGTGACCACTGAGATGAAGCTGTGTGTCATTGGTGGTCACTGGAATGGCACAGATAGAGTCAGGCTAATCCGCTGTAGAAAGACCCTGTAGCCATATTGTACAAGCAGTAATCTATCACTCTTTCTGTCTCATTCTCTCCCCCAGGGTGATGGAACATTCTGACTCTAACCGGATGTCGACCCAGAACATCGGCATAGTGTTCGGTCCCACCCTGATGCGTCCGGAGAGGGACAATGTTAACATGGCCATCAACATGGTCTACCAGAACCAGGCCGTGGAGCTCATTCTCAATGAGTTTGACCGTATCTTCAGACCCATTAACTTTACATCCCTCTGACATCCCTTTAGCCCAGGAAACCGAACCTAGAACCCACCCAGCCCCAAGTACCCAGTCAGCACAGAACACTGAACCTAGAACCCACCCAGCCCCAAGTACCCAGTCAGCACAGAACACTGAACCTAGAACCCACCCAGCCCCAAGTACCCAGTCAGCCCAGAACACCGAACCTAGAACCCACCCAGCCCCAAGTACCCAGTCAGCCCAGAACACCGAACCTAGAACCCACTCAGCCCCAAGTACCCAGTCAGCACAGAACACCGAACCTAGAGCCCACCCAGCCCCAAGTACCCAGTCAGCACAGAACACTGAACCTAGAACCCACCCAGCCCAGAACACTGAACCTAGAACCCACCCAGCCCCAAGTACCCAGTCAGCACAGAACACTGAACCTAGAACCCACCCAGCCCAGAACACTGAACCTAGAACCCACCCAGCCCCAAGTACCCAGTCAGCACAGAACACCGAACCTAGAACCCACCCAGCCCCAAGTACCCAGTCAGCACAGAACACAGAACACCGAACCTAGAACCCACCCAGCCCCAAGGACCCAACTCAGTGACCTGAACCAACTTTGGACCCAACC
The DNA here is from genome assembly GCF_965601325.2 of Salmo salar. Lineage (NCBI taxonomy): Eukaryota > Metazoa > Chordata > Actinopteri > Salmoniformes > Salmonidae > Salmo > Salmo salar. The sequence continues at coordinate 96,480,187 of NC_138302.1, read as the reverse complement.
CCTCTGGTACTGTATCCTCCAACACCCAAACCCAGCCCAGCCTGAGCCAAACACAGAGACCAGAACCGACAGAACCAGAAAGGCTGTGAAAGGACACCAGCTTCTCCTCATGCTCTTCTTACTTCCTCCCTGTAGTATCAACTTGTGGTAAAAACATAGGTGGGTAAACTGATCGCCGGTCGCTGTGAAAAAAACTAGCGCTTCCTATACTTTCAATGCACTGTATGGCAAAAGAAAGAAAGGTGGGTAAACTGCATTTACTTGCATTGACCCTCCATTACACCCCCTGGTATCAACACCAGCTTAACTCACCTCATCCCACGGCACGGAGAAAGACATGCAAAGACATGGGAAAAGGAGGAAAAGCCAATATGGATAATGTACAGTATGTTTCCTTATCTCCTGCTGTAGTATAGTAGCAACTACAGCCAAACTCGCCTCCGCCAAACTCAACGGCAACAACAAGCTGTTTCATCTTTGTGTCATTGTCTATTATCTGTCTACAATAAAGTTATTGTGAAGTTTTCAAATTTGAACCTTGTCAGACTTTGTGTCATGACTGGAGAATGAATCCAGACTTTAAACGACTTTAGTTTGGTTATAATGACAACGCAATGGAATGCCAATATTATGTACCTCGAGTCTAATTGTATTGGTCGTGTACACATATTATGCAGATGTTATCGCTGGTGTAGCGAAATGCTTCTGTTTCTAGCTCCTACCGTGCAGTATACCTAACAATACAAAACAATACACACAAATCCCACAAAAAAAATTTTAATTAAGAAATATCAGAACGAGCAATGTCCGAGGCCGGAATATAAATATACTGTACACTGAGTGTACAAAACATTAAGAACACCTTCCTAATATTGAGTTGCGCACCCCCCACCCCTCCTTTGCCCTCAGAATATCCTCAATTCATCAGGGCATGGACTCTACAAGGTGTTGAAAGCGTTCCACAGGGATGCTGGCCCATGTTGACTCCAATGCTTCCCACAGTTGTGTCATGTTGACTGGATGTCCTTTGGGTGGTGGACCATTCTTGATACACACGGGAAACTGTTGAGTGTGAAAAACGCAGCAGCATTGCAGTTCTTGTCACAAACCGGTGCGCCTGGCACCTACCCTGTTCAATGGCACTTACATCTTTTATCATGCCCATTCACCCTCTGAATGGCACACATACACAATCCATGTCTCAATTGTCTCAAGGCTTAAAAATCCTTCTTTAACCCGTCCCTTCCCTTTCATCTACACTGATTGAAGTGGATTTAACAAGTGACATCAATAAGGGATCATAGCTTTCACCTTGATTCACCTGGCCAGTCAGTGTATGTCATGGAAAGAGCAGATGTTCTTAATGTTTTGTAAACTCAGTGTCTCTATACAGTATATGTATATGATAGTGTGTATGGACAGTATATGAATAGAAAAGGTGTGTACAGCACTAGTTTTATAGAATGGTGTGTATGGACATTATACAATAAAATACAATTTTACTGGTCACATACACGTGTTTATCAAATAAAATCTAAGTTTATTTGTCACGTGCGCCAAATACAACAGGTGTAGACCTTAGAGTGAAATGCTTACTTACAGGCTCTAACTAATAGTGCAAAAAAAGGTATTAGGTGAACAAAAGGTAAGTAAAGAAATAAAACAACAGTAAAAAGACAGGCTATATACAGTAGCGAGGCTATAAAAGTAGCGAGGCTACATACAGACACTGGTTAGTCAGGCTGTTTGAGGTAGTATGTACATGTAGAAATGGTTAAAGTGACTATGCATATATGATGAACAGAGAGAGTTTAGCAGATGTTATTGCCAGTGTAGCGAAATGCTTGTGCTTCTAGTTCCCGACAGTGCAGTAATATCTAACAATTACACAACAAATACCTAATACACACAAATCTAAGTAAAGGAATGGAATTAAGAATATATATATAATATATATATATATAATAACATAAATATATGGACGAGCAATGTCAGAGCAGCATAGACTAAGATACAGTAGATAGTATAGAAAAATGTATAGTATATACATACGAGATTTGTAATGCGAGATATGTAAACATTATTAAAGTGGCATTGTTAAAGTGACTAGTGATCCATTTATTAAAGTGGCCAGTGATTTCAAGTATGTATGTAGACAGCAGGCTCTCTATGTTAGTGATGGCTGTTTAACAGTCTGATGGCCTTGAGATAGAAGCTGTTTTTCAGTCTCTCGGTTCCAGCTTTGATGCACCTGTACTGACCTCTCCATCTGGATGATAGTGGGGTGAACAGGAAGTGGCTCGGGTGGTTGTTATCCTTGATTATCTTTTTGGCCTTCCTGTGACATCGGGTGCTGTAGGTGTCCTGGAGGGCAGGTAGTTTGCCCCCGGTGATGCTTTGTGCAGACCGCACCACCCTCTGGAGAGTCCTGCGGTTGAGTGCCGTGCAGTTGCCGTACCAGACGGTGATACAGCCCGACAGGATGCATCTGTAAAGGTTTGTGAGGGTTTTAGGTGACAAGCCAAATTTCTTCAGCCTCCTGAGGTTGAAGAGAGGCCCCCTTGCACCTTCTTCAGCACACTGTCTGTGTGGGTGGACCATTTCAGTTTGTCAGTGATATGTACGCCGAGGAACTTAAAACTTTCCACCTTCTCCACTGCTGTCCTGTCGATGTGGACAGGGGGGTGCTCCCTCTACTGTTTCCTGAAGTCCAAGATCATCTCCTTTGTTTTGTTGATGTTGAGTGAGAGGTTATTGTCCTGACACCACACTCCCAGAACCCTCACCTCCTCCATGTAGGCCGTCTCATCGTTATTAGAAATCAAGCCTACTACTGTTGTGTCGATATATGAATAGAAAAGGTGTGTACAGCAGTAGTTATATAGGAGAGTCTTGACTAGAATACAGTATATATATACTGCTCAAAAAAATAAAGGGAACACTTAAACAACACAATGTAACTCCAAGTCAATCACACTTCTGTGAAATCAAACTGTCCACTTAGGAAGCAACACCGATTGACAATACATTTCACATGCTGTTGTGCAAATGGAATAGACAACAGGTGGAAATTATAGGCAATTAGCAAGACACCCCCAATAAAGGAGTGGTTCGGCAGGTGGTGACCACAGACCACTTCTCAGTTCTTATGCTTCCTGGCTGATGTTTTGGTCACTTTTGAATGCTGGCGGTGCTTTCACTCTTGTGGTAGGATGAGACGGAGTCTACAACTCACACAAGTGGCTCAGGTAGTGCAGCTCATCCAGGATGGCATATCAATGCGAGCTGTGGCAAGAAGGTTTGCTGTGTCTGTCAGCGTAGTGTCCAGAGCATGGAGGCGCTACCAGGAGACAGGCCAGTACATCAGGAGACGTGGAGGAGGCCGTAGGAGGGCAACAACCCAGCAGCAGGACCGCTACCTCCGCCTTTGTGCAAGGAGGAGCAGGAGGAGCACTGCCAGAGCCCTGCAAAATGACCTCCAGCAGGCCACAAATGTGCATGTGTCTGCTCAAATGGTCAGAAACAGACTCCATGAGGGTGGTATGAGGGCCCGACGTCCACAGGTGGGGGTTGTGCTTACAGCCCAACACCGTGCAGGACGTTTGGCATTTGCCAGAGAACACCAAGATTGGCAAATTCGCCACTGGCGCCCTGTGCTCTTCACAGATGAAGCAGGTTCACACTGAGCACGTGACAGAGTCTGGAGACGCCGTGGAGAACGTTCTGCTGCCTGCAACATCCTCCAGCATGACCGGTTGGCGGTGGGTCAGTCATGGTGTGGGGTGGCATTTCTTTGGGAGGCCGCACAACCCTCCATGTGCTCGCCAGAGGTAGCCTGACTGCCATTAGGTACCGAGATGAGATCCTCAGACCCCTTGTGAGACCATATGCTGGTGCGGTTGGCCCTCGGTTCCTCTTAATGCAAGACAATGCTAGACCTCATGTGGCTGGAGTGTGTCAGCAGTTCCTGCAAGAGGAAGGCATTGATGCTATGGACTGGCCCGCCCGTTCCCCAGACCTGAATCCAATTGAGCACATCTGGGACATCATGTCTCGCTCCATCATGTCTCGCCACGTTGCACCACAGACTGTCCAGGAGTTGGCGGATGCTTTAGTCCAGGTCTGGGAGGAGATCCCTCAGGAGACCATCCGCCACCTCATCAGGAGCATGCCCAGGCATTGTAGGGAGGTCATACAGGCACGTGGAGGCCACACACACCACTGAGCCTCATTTTGACTTGTTTTAAGGACATTACATCAAAGTTGGATCAGCCTGTAGTGTGGTTTTCCACTTTAATTTTGAGTGTGACTCCAAATCCAGACCTCCATGGGTCGATAAATTGGATTTCCATTGATTATTTTTGTGTGATTTTGTTGTCAGCACATTCAACTATGTAAAGAAAAAAGTATTTAATAAGATTATTTATTTCATTCAGATCTAGGATGTGTTGTTTAAGTGTTCCCTTTATTTTTTTGAGCAGTGTATATTTTTGATTTGTGTATTTCAATTTTCATGTTGAAAACCTACCGATTTATTTTGTGAAAGTTTGTACACAAGTGTAATATTCTCAATTTAGTGCATTTTGGAGTGTCCTTACTGAAACAGATTAATTTTGGAGGGACACATTTTGAAGTGTCCCTACTGAAACAGATTCATTTTGGAGGGACACATTTTGGAGTGTCCCTACTGAAACAGATGAACCCTTGCTAAAGTTCAACTTAAAGTAACAAATGCCGTAAAATAGACAGTGAAACAATAGAAAACATAACAACTTGATTGTGAAACGTCCTTCCATGAGGAAATGACTGGGTGATATTTATTCTGCGGTGCTGGGGAATAGTGAACTATAGTTCAACTAGTAAATACACTGTAGCTCGGTGGTAGTTGAACTACATTCAAGTCTCGGTAATGTCTTCAGTAGCTAATTACCTTTTTTTGGCCATGTAGTGGTGTAGCTAACTACTGAAACTAAGCACTACTTATTTTTGCAAGAAGAGAATAAAATAGCATCCGACCTGCCTAATTCTCACTTGAAATAGTTGTTGTTTATTAATAGGTTACATTCTACATCCTGTGAATACCTGACGACAGGGTTATTGGGGCGGCAGGTAGCCTAGTGGTTTGAGCGTTGGACTAGTAACCGGAAGGTTGCAAGATAGAATCTCTGAGCTGACAAGGTAAAAATCTGTCGTTCTGCCCCTGCAATTTGCAGTCTATGACATTTCGGATTTAGATATGATAATGTATCACAAAGTAGTTTGGATTTAGTGAATTACTTTTTCAAACTAGCTTTAGTTAAGTAAACTATATTTTTCTAAAGAGTAGTTTTAGTGTAGCTTAACTTTTTGTAGTGTGAAGTAATTGGTAGTTTGGTAAACTATGATTTCAGAGTAGCTTCCCCAACACTGTTCTTTTGCTTATTCATTTCAGGCTTTGGGTTAGAGTGTTGTCCGTTGTCTAACAGCAGACTTGGGTTCAAATACTATTGGAAATTTTCATATGCTTTCAGCGCTTGCTCTAGCCTGCCTGGAGTGTCAGCCTGCCAGGTGGGTAGGGTTTACAGTATTGGGACTTGTCTATTGGTCCATTAAACCAGGCATGCTCAATCAAGAGCAGATAAATTATTTGAAAGATTTTAAATAGTATTTGAACACAGGTCTGTTAAGGACTAGTGAATTGAGTTAAGCATGAGAGATTCTAGAAGTGTGGAGGTATGTATGTACGCCTCTTCAGAGACAGCTAGGGCAGACAGCTACCCTGTGATTGGTGGAAACCAAAAACAAAAGACATAACAAAAGAGGAACTAGAAATGCAGATATTTAAAAGTATACTTCAGGATTTTTGGCGCCTTCATCTACTTCCCCAGAGTCAGAAGAACGCATGGACCCATTTTTATGTCTCTGCATCCAGTATGAAGGACGTCGAAAGTACATGCAGAGACATAAAAATGGTATCCACAAGTTCAACTGACTCTGAGGAAGTAGATGAAGGCCCCAAAAATCCTGAAGTATCCTTTTAAAATGTGGATTTCCCCAAAATGAACTCCCTCTGAAGGTTTGGTAATACTGAAGGTTTGGTAATATTGTGGGTTTGGTAATATTGTGGGTTTGGTCATACTGTGGGTTTGGTCATACTGTGGGTTTGGTAATACTGTGGGTTTGGTAATATTGTGGGTTTGGTAATACTGTGGGTTTGGTAATACTGAGGGTTTGGTAATACTGAAGGTTTGGTAATATTGTGGGTTTGGTAATACTGTGGGTTTGGTAATACTGTGGGTTTGGTAATACTGAAGGTTTGGTAATACTGAAGGTTTGGTAATATTGTGGGTTTGGTAATACTGTGGGTTTGGTAATACTGTGGGTTTGGTAATACTGTGGGTTTGGTAATATTGTGGGTTTGGTAATACTGAGGGTTTGGTCATACTGAGGGTTTGGTAATATTGTGGGTTTGGTAATACTGTGGGTTTGGTAATACTGTGGGTTTGGTAATACTGAAGGTTTGGTAATATTGTGGGTTTGGTAATATTGTGGGTTTGGTAATACTGAAGGTTTGGTAATATTGTGGGTTTGGTCATACTGAAGGTTTGGTAATATTGTGGGTTTGGTAATACTGAAGGTTTGGTAATATTGTGGGTTTGGTAATACTGAGGGTTTGGTAATATTGTGGGTTTGGTCATACTGAAGGTTTGGTAATACTGAGGGTTTGGTAATATTGTGGGTTTGGTAATACTGAAGGTTTGGTAATATTGTGGGTTTGGTCATACTGAAGGTTTGGTAATACTGAGGGTTTGGTTATATTGTGGGTTTGGTAATACTGAAGGTTTGGTAATATTGTGGGTTTGGTAATACTGAAGGTTTGGTAATATTGTGGGTTTGGTAATACTGTGGGTTTGGTAATACTGAAGGTTTGGTCATACTGAGGGTTTGGTAATATTGTGGGTTTGGTAATACTGTGGGTTTGGTAATACTGTGGGTTTGGTCATACTGAGGGTTTGGTAATATTGTGGGTTTGGTAATATTGTGGGTTTGGTAATACTGAGGGTTTGGTAATACTGAGGGTTTGGCAGGAGAAGACAAAGCAGAGCAAGAAAGAAAATAAGAGAAGAAAATAAGAAGAGAAGTAACGAGTGTGTGTTGCATTTTGATGTTTTATTTTATATCTTTATTCATTTTTATTTTCATATTATTGCACGTCTCATGGATGGGAGGAAGGGAAAGAGGGAAATGTTTTTCTGTCACCAGCAGAGTTGAGTGAAGTTGAGTCATTATAATTTTTTATAATGGGAACAAAACGTTGTGTGTATTCCAATCCTTGTCAGTGCATTGCCAGAGTTGCCCCATTCCGTTTGAGTGCTGGTTCTAGTTCTGTTTATTGCATTGAGGACCACACAGCAGTTTTGAAATAGGATAACACATATCTATGACCTGAAATGACTGCAGATTATTACATAACTATCTGACTCCCAAACAGCCCAAAGTTAGTTACAATTATGCATATTGTTTTAAAACCTTGAATTCCTATTTTATTTACTCCTAAAATGCTCCTATAACAAGAGTTCATATTCACTGTTCACGTGTAGAGACAAAACTATTTGGGATAAAACTGATGACATGTTATATCTCATAAAACACACTGGCAGATACTTAAAAAATAAATAATTTTAAATATGCAGAAAGCGTTTATATTTTGTATATAACCGTAATTATCAACCGTTTGTGTTTTTTCTCACTCCAAATCGTGCAATTTCCCGAGATTTATGTGTTAATAAAAACCAATGGAATAAAACTATTGGCAACATTATTTCCTGTGATGTTTTTTCTTATTTTCTCAGGCTTGTGGTGATGATCAGTAATATTAAAACCAGCTATGAGCAAGAGGGGGGGGGGGGCAACACAATTAGACCCAACCAAATCATGAATACCAAAAGATAATTACTTGACAGATTTGAAAGAATTTACAAAAAAACAGAGCAAACTAGAATGCTCTTTGACCCTAAACAGAGTACACAGTGGCAGAATACCTGACCACTGTGATTGACCCAAAATTAAGGAAATCTTTTACTATGTACAGACTCAGTGAGCATAGCCTTGCTATTGAGAAAGGCCGCCGCCGTAGGCAGACCTGGCTCTCAAGAGAAGACAGGATGTGCACACTGCCCACAAAATGAGGTGGAAACTGAGCTGCACTTCCTAACCTCCTGCCCAATGTATGACCATATTAGAGACACATATTTCCCTCAGATTACACAGACCCACAAAGAATTCGAAAACAAATCAAATTTTGATAAACTCCCATATCTATTTGGTGAAATACCAGCGTGCAATCACAGCAGGGCAACCAGTAAACAAACACCATTGTAAATACAACCTATATTTATGTTTATTTATTTTCCCTTTTGTACTTTAACCATTTAACCGTAATAGCCTTGGTTTCATGCATGTTAACATTAGAAGCCCCCTCCCTAAGTTTGTTTTATTCACTGCTTTAGCACACTCTGCCAACCCGGATGTCCTAGCCGTGTCTGAATCCTGGCTTAGGAAGACCACCAAAAACTCTGAAATCTCCATCCCTAACTACAACATTTTCAGACAAGATAGAACGACCAAAGGGGGCGGTGTTGCAATCTACTGCAGAGATAGCCTGCAGAGTTTTGTCCTACTATCCAGGTTTGTACCCAAACAATTTGAACTTCTTCTTTTAAAAATCCACCTCTCTAAAAACAAGTCTCTCACTGTTGCCGCCTGCTATAGACCACCCTTTGCCCCCAGCTGTGCTCTGGACACCATATGTGAACTGATTGTCCCCCATCTATCTTCAGAGCTCGTGCTGCAAGGTGACCTAAACTGGGACATGCTTAACAGCCCAGCCATCCTACAATCTAAGCTTGATGCCCTCAATCTCACACAAATTATCAATGATCCTACCAGGTACCACCCCAAAGCCATAAACACGGGCACCCTCATAGATATCATCTTAACCAACTTGCCCTCTAAATACACCTCTGCTGTTTTCAACCAAGATCTCAGCGATCACTGCCTCATTGCCTGCATCCATAATGGGTCAGCGGTCAAACGACCTCCACTCATCACTGTCAAACGCTCCCTGAAACACTTCAGCGAGCAGGCCTTTCTAATCGACCTGGCCCGGGTATCCTGCAAGGATATTGACCTCATCCCTTCAGGAGAGAATGCCTGGTTATTTTTTTTAAATGCCTTCCTCACCATCTGAAATAAGCATGCCCCATTCAAGAAATTTAGAACCAGGAACAGATATAGCCCTTGGTTCTCTCCAGACCTGACTGCCCTTAACCAACACAAAAACATCCTGTGGTGTTCTGCATTAGCATCGAACAGACCCCGTGATATGCAACTTTTCAGGGAAGTTAGAAACCAATATACACAGGCAGTTAGAAAAGCCAAGGCTAGCTTTTTCAAGCAGAAATTCGCTTCCTGCAACACAAACTCAAAAAGGTTCTGGGACACTGTAAAGTCCTTGGAGAATAAGAGCACCTCCTCCCAGCTGCCCACTGCACTGAGGATAGGAAACTCTCTCACCACCGATAAATCCACTATAATTGAAAATTTCAATAAGCATTTTTCTACGGCTGGCCATGCTTTCCACCTGGCTACCCCTACCCCGGTCAACAGCACTGCACCCCCCACAGCAACTCGCCCAAGCCTTCCCCATTTCTCCTTCTCCCAAATCCAGTCAGCTGATGTTCTGAAAGAGCTGCAAAATCTGGACCCCTACAAATCAGCCGGGCTAGACAATCTGGACCCTTTCTTTCTAACATTATCTGCCGAAATTGTTGCAACCCTTGTTACTAGCCTGTTCAACCTCTCTTTCGTGTCGTCTGAGATTCCCAAAGATTGGAAAGCAGCTGCGATCATCCCCCTCTTCAAAGGGGAGGACACTCTTGACCCAAACTGCTACAGACCTATATCTATCCTACCCTGCCCCTCTAAAGTCTTCGAAAGCCAAGTCAACAAACAGATTACCGACCATTTCGAATCCCACCGCAACTTCTCCGCTATGCAATCTGGTTTCAGAGCTGGTCATGGGTGCACCTCAGCCACGTTCAAGGTCCTAAACGATATCTTAACTGCAATCGATACGAAACAATACTGTGCAGCCGTATTCATTGACCTGGCCAAGGCTTTCGACTCTGTCAATCACCACATCCTCATCGGCAGACTCAACAGCCTTGGTTTCTCAAATGATTGCCTTGCCTGGTTCACCAACTACTTCTCTGATAGAGTTCAGTGTGTCAAATCGGAGGGCCTGTTGTCCGGGCCTCTGGCAGTCTCTATGGGGGTGCCACAGGGTTCAATTCTTGGGCCGACTCTTTTCTCTGTATACATCAATGATGTCGCTCTTGCTGCTGGTGAGTCTCTGATCCACCTCTACGCAGATGACACCATTCTGTATACTTCTAGCCCTTCTTTGGACACTGTGTTAACTACCCTCCAGACGAGCTTCAATGCCATACAACTCTCCTTCCGTGGCCTCCAACTGCTCTTAAATACAAGTAAAACTAAATGCATGCTCTTCAACCGATCGCTGCCTGCACCTGCCCGCCTGTCCAGCATCACTACTCTGGATGGTTCTGACTTTGTCACCAAAGCCCCATATACTACCCACCACTGCGACCTGTACGCTCTCGTTGGCTGGCTTTCGCTTCATACTCGTCGCCAATCCCACTGGCTCCAGGTCATCTACAAGACCCTGCTAGGTAAAGTTCCCCTTTATCTCAGCTCACTGGTCACCATAGCAGCACCCACCTGTAGCACGCGCTCCAGCAGGTTTATCTCTCTGGTCACCCCCAAAGCCAATTCCTCCTTCGGCCGCCTCTCCTTCCAGTTCTCTGCTGCCAATGACTGGAACGAACTACAAAAATCTCTAAACTGGAAACACTTATCTCCCTCACTAGCTTTAAGCACCAGCTGTCAGAGCAGCTCACAGATTACTGCACCTGTACATAGCCCATCTTTAATTTAGACCAAACAACTGCCTCTTCCCCTACTGTATTTATTTATTTATTTATATTGCTCCTTCGCACCCCATTATTTCTATTTCTACTTTGCACTATCTTCCACTGCAAATCTACCATTCCAGTGTTTTACTTGCTATATTGTATTTACTTCGCCACCATGGCCTTTTTTTGCCTTTACCTCCCTTATCTCACCTCATTTGCTCACATTGTATATAGACTTATTTTTCTACTATATTATTGACTGTATGTTTGTTTTACTCCATGTGTAACTCTGTGTTGTTGTATGTGTCAAACGGCTTGCTTTATCTTGGCCAGGTCACAATTGTAAATGAGAACTTGTTCTCAACTTGCCTACCTGGTTAAATAAAGGTGAAATAAAAATAAATAAATACAAATTTGAACATCGTTACAACACTGTATATATACATAATATGACATTTGAAATGTCTTTATTCTTTTGGAACTTTTGTATGTGTAATGTTTACTGTAAAATTGTATTGTTTATTTCACTTTTGTTTATCATCTACTTCACTTGCTTTGGCAATGTAAACATATGTTTCCCATGCCAATAAAGCCCCTTAAATTGAAATTTAATTGAGAGAGAGAAAAAGACAGAGAGAGAGACAGAGAGATAGACAGAGACAGAGAGAGAGACAGAGAGACAGAGAGAGAGAGAGACAGAGAGAGACAGAGAGACAACAAAAAGATAATTACTTGACACATTGCAAAGAATTAACAGCAAACTAGAATGCTATTTGGCCCTAAACAGAGAGTACACAGTGGCAGAATACCTGACCACTGTGACTGACCCAAACTTAAGGAAAGCTTTGACTATGTACAGACTCAGTGAGCATAGCCTTGCTATTGAGAAAGGCCGCCGTAGGCAGACATGGCTCTCAAGAGAAGACAGGCTATGTGCACACTGCCCACAAAATGAGGTGGAAACTGAGCTGCACTTCCTAACGTCCTGCCCAATGTATGACCATATTAGAGACACATATTTCCCTCAGATTACACAGATCCACAAAGAATTAGAAAACAAACCCGATTTTGATAAACTCCCATATCTACTGAGTGAAATACCACAGTGTGCCATCACAGCAGCAAGATTTGTGACCTGTTGCCACAAGAAAAGGGCAACCAGTGAAGAACAAACACCATTGTAAATACAACCCATATTTATGCTTATTTATTTTCCCTTTTGTACATTAACCATTTATACAGCGTTAAAACACTGTATATATACATAATATGACATTTGTAAAATCTTTATTCTTTTGAAACTTCTGTATGTGTAATGTTTACTGTTCATTTGTATTGTTTATTTCACTTTTGTATATTATCTACCTCACTTGCTTCGGCAATGTTAACATACGTTTCCCATGCCAATAAAGCCCCTTGGATTGAAATTGAGAAGCTCAAACACTCACTATTAGAATCAAAAGTCTTTGTCATGAACTATTGATAGATTCTAAGACATCGTGTCCAGATACTTTGGAATGTTGAACTTTCATGTATTTTACATTATGTTTCATTATATAAAATGATGGTATTTTTGATCTATTTACTGTTTAAACTGTTAAATAAAGAAGCTCCCAACTGTTGTTTGTGATATTTTAGACTGTTGATTGACTAGTTGTGACTCAGCTATTTAAGCTGATAGGTTTTGCATGGCACAGCCACATGTTTCAGGGTAGAAACTAGCTCCACTATCTCTGAATCATTATGCAAATCATCTACAAGAAGTCACCCTACAGCAGAGAATTGAGGAGCTTTGTAGTGGTGAGGAGAGCCATTTACAGTAACAGGAAACTGGTGACCCTGACCAAAACACAGGAGATCTGTCATTAACATAGAACAGCGTGATTGGTATCTCTGAAGCTGATCATGTGCATGGACCCATGTAGTGGACAGTAAACTCGCATAAACTCAAGTTTTAATTTTTGTGAATAGGTGTCAGGGACATATGTAATTGTAATAGAAGTGTTTGAAAGAATACACGAAAAGGACAAAGCAATACGCACATTTTTATTACAAATATATCCACAGGTAAAAAAAAAAAATACTACATGTAATTCAATACTAAATGCATAACTGAGTTGCTAAACAATATACAGCTTGATACAAGTTGTGTCGATATCAACTCAGAGTTAAAAAATAATATTTGCTTACTTTGTCCAAGTAAATACAATGTCTTTGTCCCCCCCCCCCCCCCCCCCCCCAAAAAAAAGTATAAAAAGCTGGTGGCATCAGGTAGCTGTGGGCTTGCAGCACCAGTTAAATGCTACAGAATCAGATAATAATTCTGACCTTGGTTGAGTTGTGCATGGTGTCCTACACATTCTGTTACTAAATATTGACACGATGAGTTTTCAGTTTATAGTGATAGAGGAAGGCCAAGGGCTCGATTCATTCTGAATCGCTGTAGCGCTCCTGAAATGTAAAGCTAATTACCGATTGAGCCGACATATAATATACAGCGTCAACCGTGAATGTATAGTCTACAGAAAGCAAGAACATTGCCTTTAAATTTCAATCGCCATACGGATTATGTCTAGCCCTAAACAGCCACGCATAGAGTTCTGCAACACGTTGAATTAAAATTCACTTTCTGAATACAAATTTAAAACGATTTGAATTGAAATAAAATGTCCTGTTGGCACTAGTACGGCTCCAGACAGGTAGTCAGTCCACTGAGGATTTTGGTTTGGTCACACCTCAGCGCTCTGTAACGGTGTCACGTAAAGCACCAGAGCAGATTCACAGATGACTCACGGTGGATGAGTATATCTGAGGTAGTTTTCACATTGACAGATATAGGAAGTATGAAGATGATACATGTTCCAGCATCGGTCCTGCGTCTTGCTTGACTCCTGTCGCCATGGATACACCCGTATAAATAGAGCTGCTGGTAGCCCTTGGACAACGTCAATGTGAACGGGAACGTCCGGTTTCAGTTATTCTAATACTATTGGCTACGAATGTGTGACACATTGCTTTAATTAGGGTGTCATATACAGCACCTTCAGAAAGCATTCATACCCCTTTACTTATTACACATTTTGTTGTGTTACAGCCTTGATTCAAAATTGATTAAATCTTTTTTTTTTTGTCTCATCCCTCGACACACAATACCCCATAATGACAAAGTGAAAACATGTTTTTAGACATTTTTGCAAATCTATTGAAAATTAAATACAGAAATATCACACTTATATAAGTATTCAGACCCTTGAGACAATACTAATATATAGTACAAGCACCTTTGACAGAGATTACAGATTAAGTCTCTGAGAGCTTTCCACACAACATTTTCACAATTCTTTAAACTCTGTCAAATTGGTTGTTGATCATTGCTAGACAATCATTTTCAGGTCTTGCCATAGATTGTCAAGCAGATTTAAGTCAAAACTGTACCTCGGCCACTCAGGAACATCCACTGTCTTCTTGGTAAGCAACTCCAGGGTATTTTTTGCAGTATTACTTTAGTGCCTCACACAGAGTGAGTCCATGAAACATATTATGTGACTTGTTAAGCACATGTTTATCCCTGAACTAGGCTCGCCATAGCAAAGGGGTTAAATACTTATTGACTCAAGACATTTCAACTTTTCATTTTTTATTCATTTGTGAAAATGTATAAAAACATATTTCCACTTTGACATTATGGGATATTGTGTGTAAACCAGTGAATTTTTTTTTCTTTCTAAATTGTATCCATTTTATATTCAGGCTGTAACACAATACGTTTTTGAAAAAGTGTGAATGCTTTCTGAAGACAGTACACTGCTGCACAAGCACAGTACTGCACTTATAGTATATTACATGGAGACAATGGCTGTGCGTTTTCTAATAGAGACAAACCAACTCCACATGTCTGGTATATGAAAGATGTAAAACATTGTGAGGCAGGGTAAGTTTCATGTTGTCCTTCAAAAAAAAGAAAAGTTTATCTTTGTTAACTCTTCATACTCTCGTTTTCCCCTTGTGTGTAAAAATACTGTAAGGTTTAGGATGGCTAGTGGCTACCCCACATTCAAAGGCACAGTCCACTTCTTGATGTCTTGTTGATCTTTTAGATCAGGGATAACAAACGCCATTTTTAGAGGACCGTTTGTTTACAATTATTATTGCTATTATTTTTAGACCTAAACAACCAGGTGAGGGTTCTTAACTAATCAATGACCTAACCTTAATATATCAATCACGTACAAAGGTGAAAAGTCACAATTCACAGACACTCGGCCTTCCACAAATTAGATACTGTATTAGCCATTCATTGGTCACCATGGAAACCCCAAGGTAAATCTGTCTTTGTACGACTACATATTGCCGTTAATACTGGTAATTGTATCATTTTTGACACTAATCTATCTCCATACTAATGCCCATAATTAATGCACAGCTTGACCACAGTCGTAACGGATATATCCTGAAACAAATTTGTGGCTTTGGCACAAAATAATATATCTTTAATCCTTTATTATAATTTGAATAATAGTTATTATTTATTGCTTATACATTTTTTTTTTTAAACAAACAACAGAGACCTGTTGGTCTTTGGAGAATATGATGTAAACAAATATAAAACCTTCAAAAATGAATACTTATACTGGTAAATAAAGAATAATTATTTATACTGATGAGGCAACTAGAAACAAATTAAACAACACTGCTTGCTACAGAACAACACAACATCACCTTGAGGTGAATACTCCTTCAGCCGTACCCAGTCACAAGCAGGTAGCAGTCAACTGATAGCTGTTGTGACAGATGTGTAGGGGTCAATACTGTGGCTTCTCACGTACTGACCAGAGTGGATATCATACCATTCCTATTACTGTCTACTGTATTGATTCTATCTGTTCAAGTGGTCCTTATTTTGGTTGTGTTCATATGGCTTTGTACAGTGTAGGTTTTTCTTCATTTTGAACAGCGCATGTTTTTTTTTAATGTCTTTTCACAAGGTTCTCAATCAGCCTCTGAAACCCTCTCCTCTCCCCTCTCCTCCCCTCTCCTCTCCCCTCTCCCCCCCTCTCCTCTCCCCTCTCCTCCCCTCTCCCCCCCCTCCTCCCCTCTCCTCTCCCCTCTCCCCCCCTACCAAAAAAAGGCACTTCTCTTTTCCCCATTAGCAGTGACTTTGCTGATAGCTACTTTACTGAGGAGAAAATGTACTTGATATGATTGTGATATGTTGCTGTCTCACCTAGCTATTTGAAGATTAATACACTAACTGTAAGTCGATCTGGATAAGAATGTCTTGTAAATGACTAAAATGTTAAATGTTTGTAGCTAGATGTATTGTTTTTGGCATACTTGTCCGCTGTTGTCATTGTGACAGTGGAGCTTCTGGGCTCAGCTCGTAAGTGTCTGTGTTCTGCTCTCCATTTTGTTCCAATGCATCTCTGTCCCAGTGATTGTTGTTTTCAAGTCTGTAAGTCTCTTGACCAGAATTCTCTCCTTCTCCATTGTCTCTGTCGACATGCTGTCTGTCTCTCTCATTCCCCACAGGACTAGAGCACAGCTCCAACCCTAACCCTTCACCAGACCCTGACCCCGATAAAGTACACGCCTCCTTCATATGGCCACCTTTAGTCTTGTCTGTCTCGTCCTCCTCTTCCTCCTCCTCTTCATGTGCTCTCCCTCCTATCCCCCCGTCCAGACTGGCATCACTGAGAAACATTGGGGTGTACTCCATGGAGAAGGGGGTGCCCCCGGAAACATGGCCCAGATCGGTGGACCCTCCTGGTGTAAGAGGAGGCTCCTCGACCCCTTCCTGTTCCTGGTCCCTGCTACAGTAGGCGTATCGATGGTTCATGTGTTGGGAGTATGAGCCAGAGTGGGAGAACCTCTTGCCACACTTATCACACTCATAGGGCTTCTCTCCAGAGTGCAGGCGACTGTGTTCCATCAGATGGTGCTTATGCTTGAAGGCCTTCCTGCAGATCTGGCACTCGTGGGGACGTTTACCTGTGTGGGGGAATATATCGGAACAGAAACATGCTCAATCCATCCTTCTGTAGCTTTCAAAAGGCAGAGATAATCCCTAAAAGCCACAATCATAGGATCTGGTTGTCTCCTCATCACCTTACTAAAAGGGCTCTATTCAACCCACACCGTGGAAGTTTAGCCTTACAGCTTGATTGAAATTTAAAAGACAATATTCCCGTGGTTTGCGGAGACTGCATTCACGGTAAACGTTGCGTACGTCGGCACAACCGTTAATTACCGTTACATTTCTATCGCAGAATGTGTAAATAGAGCTCTTAGTAGAATTTATATTTTCATCATTTCTATACATGTCACTGCGTATACCTGTGTGCTCATACTTGTGTCGGAGCAGAGAGCTGCTCTTCTGGAAGGTCTTGTCACAGATGTCGCAGGCGTACAGGCCTTCGTCTGTCTTCTTCAGTCTCTTCCTCCCTGGTCCCCCTTCTCCCTCTCCTCCCACCTCCATCAGAGAGAGGTAGTCCAGACCCCCACCACCCATCACCTCACCCTGGGGGGAGGGGGGGCATACACAATACTAATGGTTAGGGGGTTCTGACCTGGGTCTGTTCAGAGGATGTCACTGTTGTTTTCTCTTTAGTTACACTTCATTCCTGTGAAATACATTTGAAAATGTCTTTCTCTGCATCGAATTGAAATAAACTTTATACCACAACATGTTTTATACCATAACATATAGGGGAAATGTTGTTCTTACCATGAAGGCTTGTCTCTCCTGATGGATCCTCTTCAGCACAGCATCTGTGTCTGACTCCATCATGTAGACCATAGGGGAGAGGAATCGCTGGCTGCTGGCTGGGTGACTGAGGGGCAGGGAGGGGACCACATCCTGTCCTGAGCCAGCTAGTCCAGCAGGCATCATGGGATTAAACAGAGGGTATGCACTGTAGATGGAGCCGTCAAACATCGGAACGCCACTGTAGACGGCTTGATGCTGATGAGATTAGATTAGTTTAGATTAGATTGATGTTTATTGTTCTAAAAGTGTAAAATCTTACCACAGCTCACACATTGCACATACATACACCGTATAGAAACACAGTAGAAAACAAACAGCACACAGCCAGACATAAATAATACCCCTCCTGTCCCACACCTGTTGCCAAGGTGGACTGAGACTCAGCCTCCTGTGGAGCTGCTGGTCCTCTGCTGGCTCTCTGTAGGTCTTCTCTCTCTTTTCTCCCGGACGAGGGTGTCCATTACTGGGCATGCTGTCCTCCAGGGCTTTCCCCTCCTGGGGCTTGGGGAGGGAGAGATCCAGGGGTTGGTCATTCTGGGAGCTACCCGACCTGGAGGTCCTTCCTTGGGGGATGGTTCGACTCCAAGGGGTGGTGAGAGTGGTGTTGGAAAGGTCCAGGCAGAGGGGCGAGTCGATCTCCGAAGAGGGGAATGGTCCTATTGGTAGCAGTGAGGACATGTCTGTAGCAGGGCTAGTTGGTGCTGGTTGGCCGGGGCTGCCGCCACTCCTGCCACTCTCCTGGCTAGACCAATAGGATCTCATGGATAGTGAGTCTGGGTGGGGCTGTAGGGGGGAGTGCATGGCGACCAGCAGCTTCTGAGGGACAGAGTGCCAGCAGGGTCTCTGGAGAGGAGACTTATCTTTGGACAAACCGTTAGCCATCGCTGGGGTTTTATTGTTGTTGTCTGGTGGGGGTGGCTGGAGTGGGGTTCTGGAGGAGAAGTAGAGGGGAGAGAGGTGGTCTTTGCTGCGAGGACCTTCAGGCACCTCCATGGCCTTCCGGTTAATCTTACAGAGGTAGCGCTCGTGCTGCAGTAAAACGGCAGGGCTGGGGAAGAGCTGGGAGCACCAGTGACATGTCACCCTACCCCTGTACCCCTCACCCGAGCCGGTCCGGTTGCGTTTCAGCGGTTTTGGATCATCTGCCTTCCTGTCTCGCCCTCCGTTGTGAATCCCCAGTCTCCCTTCCTCCCTGGGTGAGCCTACATCTCCCTCCTCCCTGTCAAACATCTCCTGCAGCATCTGCTCAAACTTGCCCCCGGCGCTGGCATGGAGGTACGGCAGCAGGGTGGTGGCCTTGAACACGTTGTCCCGGAGGGAGAACTCCGCTGGGGGGTCCCACAGCCTGCCTAGCTCCCGACCCTGGAGGACCCCCCTGCCCTGGTCCCCAGGGGGGTACAGCTCCCTCTCTAAGCCCATTGGTGACTGACGCTTCTGGGTGTGAGGAAGGTAGGGAGAGCCCTTTCCACTGCTGTTCCTACCGCTTCCCGCTGAGGGTGATGAAGGGGAGGACTGGAAGGTCCCCTGGCTATGTCTGTTGTTATAGCTCTCCCCTCCACCTCTATGTCCCCCTCCTCCTCCTCCTCCTCCTTCTCCTCCTCCTCCTCCTGTCAAGCACTTCTTACTGCTGAGGTGTGAGCTGTAGGAGCCAGAGTGAGAGAAGCGCTTCTTGCAGTTGGAACATTCATACGGTTTCTCACCTAAAGAAGGAAGCACAGACACAGAACATCAGTTGAAGATGCTTCGCGTCGTCCCTAAGAACAACCCTTAGTCGTGGATTATTTACCATCATCCATGGGTTCTCATGTCTTATTGCTTTAACATCAAATCAATCAGATTGATTTAGAATATTTCATGTAAGAAAACATGTATTACCACTGTGGATGCGGAGGTGCTCTTTGAGGTGGTGTTTGTACTTGAAGGATTTCCCACACTGAAAACACTTGAACTTCCTGCTCTCCGCACCATGGTCAATGTGCTGCACCAATCACAAACACGCATTCAGTCAAATCAGTTCTGGTCAACAGGAGATTGAGAGTCAACTCTGAGATTGCATATCATGCCTTTTCTACAGTCAAACTACAGGGCGTTTGGAAAGTATTCAGACCCTTGACTTTTTCCACATTTTTTTTCCGCCTTATTCTAAAATGGATTACATAAAACATGTTCCTCATCAATCTACACACAATACCCCCTAATGACATCACAATACCCCATAATGACATCACAATACCCCATAATGACAACACAATGCCCCATAATGACATCACAATACCCCATAATGACATCACAATACCCATAACGACAAAGCAAAAACCAATTTTTTTTTTGTGTGTGCAAATTTATAAAAGAAATTATACAGAAATACCTTATTTACATAAGTATTCAGACCCTTTGCTATGAGACTCAAAGTTGAGCTCAGGTGCATCCTGTTTCCATTGATCATCCTTGAGTACAACTTGATTGGAGTCCACCTGTGGTAAATTCAATTGATTGGACATGATTTGGAAAGGCACACACCTGTCTATATAATGTCCCAGAATTGACAGTGCATGTCAGAGCAAAAACCAAGCCATGAGGTCAAAGGAATTGTCCGTAGAGCTCTGAGACGGGATTGTGTCGAGGCACAGATATGGGGAAGGGTACCAAAACATTTCTGCAGCATTGAAGGTCCCCAAGAACACAGTGGCCTCCATCATTCTTAAATATTTGGAACCACCAAGACTCTTCCTAGAGTCTGGAGGCAGGCCTCCTGGCCTCCCGGCCAAACTGAGCAATCGGGGGGAAAGGGCCTTGGTCAGGGAGTTGACCTGATGGTCACTCTGACAGAGCTCCAGAGTTCCTCTATGGAGATGGGAGAATCTTCCAGAAGGACAACCATCTCTGCAGCACTCCACCAATCAGGCCTTTATGGTAGAGTGGCCAGACAGAAGCAACTCTTCAGTAAAAGGCACATGTCAGCCCGCTTGGAGTTTGCCAAAAGTCACCTAAAAGACTCAGACCATGAGAAACAAGATTCTCTGATCTGATGAAATCAAGATTTAACACTTTGGCCTGAATGCCAACCATCACGTCTAGAGGATACCTGACACCATCCCTACGGTGAAGCATGGTGGTGGCAGCATCATGCTGTGGGGATGTTTTTCAGCGGCAGGGACTGGGAGACTAGTCAGGATTGAGGGAAAGATGAACGGAGCAAATTACAGAGAGATCATTGATGAAAATCTGCTCCAGAGCATTAAGGACCTCAGACTGAATGTCTTTGAGTGGCCCAGCCAGAACCCGGACTTGAACCTGATCGAACATCTCTGTAGAGACCTGAAAATAGCTGTGCAGCGACGCTCCCCTTCCAACCTGACAGAGCTTGAGAGGATCTACAGAGAAGAATGGGAGAAACTCCCCAAATACAGGTGTGCCAAGCTTTTAGCGTCATACCCAAGAAGACTCGAGGCTGTAATCGCTGCCAAAGGTGCTTCAACAAAGTACTGAGTAAAGGGTCTGAATACTTATATAAATGTGATAATTCAAAAAACAAATTAAATATACATTTGCGAAGATTTCTTAAAACATGTTTTTGCTTTGTCATTTTGGGGTATTGTGTGTAGATTGATGAGGGAAAAAATTATTTAATACATTTTATAATAAGGCCGTAACGTAACAAAATGTGGAAAACGGGAAGGGGTCTGAATACTTTCTAAATACACTGACATAACACTTTTTGGAGTCATTAGATTGCTGGTCGTATCCGTCTTGAAAACCCTTCAGAAAGCGTAGCACCTTGTAGTAGGTGGACTCTAAAAGATTTTATATTTCTTCCAGTGTGTCACCTTGCCCCGTACCTGACTGTTCAGTCCCATGTGTCGTTCCATCTGAGCTCTATAGTGCCCCCCGTCCCGCTCGTGGCAAAACCTGATGTGCTCTCGTAGGGACCCTCTGCGGTGAAAGGTATGCTGGCAGAACGGACAAGCCTGTAGGTTCCTTAGAGCATCTGGACTTAAAGGGACGCCGTCTAGGACACACATAGCCAGATAGAGGACAACTTCAAGTTTGTTAACAATAAATTCATTCAGCAAACAAAAAAGTTTAAGAAACACAATGTCAAGGATTCAAACTATAGTCAACAGTCATCAAGGAATCCATGTATCTGGCTGTTAATGACATAAGGCTGTATTTCCTGCAATTCTGATAGTAGCTCTACGGATGTTGTAAATGTAACTACTAATGTTCTTCTCAAATTAGCCTTGTGGGCTATATCAACAGAGATTTGGGGAAATGCAAAGTGTGTTTATAAGGATGCATATCCATAACCTACCTGGTCTCTCAGGTGAGCACTGAGCCCCAAGAGACCAAACGGGAGGGAGGTCATCATGGAGGCACAGGCTGCCAGTGTGGTACATGGCTGGGGCAGGGCTTCTGCCGTTGGGGGGCAGGTGGTTGTGGTGCTGGTAGTGGTGTGAGGCAGGTTGGTGGGAGGATGCCTTTCTCAGCTGCACCAGGAAATCATAGTGGGCCATGTCCTCCAAGGCCCTGCTGTCTGATCTCTGACCTGCTGGGGAACAGAGACAGTGTGAGAGGGTAAAGAAGTGTAACGGTGATGAACAGAGACAGAGAGACAAAATTACATTTTATTTTCTATGTAGTGTACTTCATTAATAGTCCCTAATTCCGTATATATAATTATACATTATCTAAAGAATAGGCTGTCTGATGTCTGACCTGGGGACAGAGACAGTGTACATATCCCACATGACGTGTCTATTTTCAATTATCTTGTCAAACTGTTATAGTCATTGTTTAACCCTTTAAAATACAGAGTTAAACTGTGTTTAAAAAAATGATATGAAGAACTGTGAAAGAGAGAACTTAAAGTCTGCTCTGGACATCAGCAGGAATAGCCTAGAAGATTTTCCCCCGTTGAGTTCAATCACAGGCAGATATAATGTAAAGTCAAGAGAAGACGAGACAGGACAGTCAGAGTGATGTAATGTAAAGTCAAGAGAAGACGAGACGAGACAGGACAGTCAGAGTGATGCAATGTAAAGTCAAGAGAAGACGAGACAGGACAGTCAGAGTGATGTAATGTAAAGTAAAGAGAAGACGAGGCAGGACAGTCAGAGTGATGTAATGTAAAGTAAAGAGAAGACGAGACAGGACAGTCAGAGTGATGTAATGAAAGTCAAGAGAAGCCGAGACAGGACAGTCAGAGTGATGCAATGTAAAGTCAAGAGAAGACGAGACAGGACAGTCAGAGTGATGTAATGTAAAGTCAAGAGAAGACGAGACAGGACAGTCAGAGTGATGTAATGTAAAGTCAAGAGAAGACGAGACAGGACAGTCAGAGTGATGTAATGTAAAGTAAAGAGAAGACGAGACAGGACAGTCAGAGTGATGTAATGTAAAGTAAAGAGAAGACGAGACAGGACAGTCAGAGTGATGTAATGTAAAGTAAAGAGAAGACGAGACAGGACAGTCAGAGTGATGTAATGTAAAGTCAAGAGAAGACGAGATAGGACAGTCAGAGTGATGTAATGTAAAGTCAAGAGAAGCCGAGACAGGACAGTCAGAGTGATGTAATGTAAAGTCAAGAGAAGACGAGACAGGACAGTCAGAGTGATGTAATGAAAGTCAAGAGAAGACGACGCAGGACAGTCAGAGTGATGTAATGTAAAGTCAAGAGAAGACGAGACGAGACAGGACAGTCAGAGTGATGTAATGTAAAGTAAAGAGAAGACGAGACAGGACAGTCAGAGTGATGTAATGTAAAGTCAAGAGAAGACGAGACAGGACAGTCAGAGTGATGTAATGTAAAGTCAAGAGAAGACGAGACGAGACCGGACAGTCAGAGTGATGTAATGTAAAGTCAAGAGAAGACGAGACAGGACAGTCAGAGTGATGTAATGTAAAGTCAAGAGAAGACGAGACGAGACAGGACAGTCCAGAGTGATGTAATGTAAAGTCAAGAGAAGACGAGACAGGACAGTCAGAGTGATGTAATGTAAAGTCAAAGAAGACGAGACGAGACAGGACAGTCAGAGTGATGTCATGTACAGAGTGATGTAATGTAAAGTCAAGAGAAGACGAGACGAGACAGGACAGTCAGAGTGATGTAATGTAAAGTAAAGAGAAGACGAGACAGGACAGTCAGAGTGATGTAATGTAAAGTCAAGAGAAGACGAGACGAGACAGGACAGTCAGAGTGATGTAATGTAAAGTAAAGAGAAGACGAGACAGGACAGTCAGAGTGATGTAATGTAAAGTCAAGAGAAGACGAGACAGGACAGTCAGAGTGATGTAATGTAAAGTCAAGAGAAGACGAGACGAGACAGGACAGTCAGAGTGATGTAATGTAAAGTAAAGAGAAGACGAGACAGGACAGTCAGAGTGATGTAATGTAAAGTCAAGAGAAGACGAGACGAGACAGGACAGTCAGAGTGATGTAATGTAAAGTAAAGAGAAGACGAGACAGGACAGTCAGAGTGATGTAATGTAAAGTCAAGAGAAGACGAGACGAGACAGGACAGTCAGAGTGATGTAATGTAAAGTCAAGAGAAGACGAAACAGGACAGTCAGAGTGATGTAATGTAAAGTCAAGAGAAGACGAGACAGGACAGTCAGAGTGATGTAATGTAAAGTAAAGAGAAGACGAGACAGGACAGTCAGAGTGATGTAATGTAAAGTCAAGAGAAGACGAGACGAGACAGGACAGTCAGAGTGATGCAATGTAAAGTAAAGAGAAGACGAGACAGGACAGTCAGAGTGATGTAATGTAAAGTAAAGAGAAGACGAGACAGGACAGTCAGAGTGATGTAATGTAAAGTCAAGAGAAGACGAGACAGGACAGTCAGAGTGATGCAATGTAAAGTAAAGAGAAGACGAGACAGGACAGTCAGAGTGCTCTGCTCCGTGCTGAGCTTCATGCCCGTCACAGACTTTGAGGAATATTTTTCAGATGTTTGCGGATGTTGGCATTTTTTTGATCTGTTGTTCATGTGGCAAAGGAAGAGCCTCTGTGGTTGAGTGCTGTGCTCTGTGCTCTGTGCTCTGTGCTCTGTGCCGTGTGAGTGCTGTAAAAACTGGGCTTTGTATTCATCATGCTTTGCAAAATCACATGAGGTGAGAGAGAAGTGAGGGAGAAAGAAGAAGGAGGGAGAGAGAGTGTGTGTGTGTGTGTGTGTGTGTGTGTGTGTGTGTGTGTGTGTGTGTGTGTGTGTGTGTGTGTGTGAGAGAGAGTGAGTGAGAGAGAGCATGTGAGTGAGAGAGAGGGAGAGAGAGGGAGAGAGAGACAGAGAGAGACAGAGAAAGAGAGAGGGAGAGAGAGAGACAGAGAGAGAGAGGGAGAGAGAGACAGAAAGACAGAGAGACAGAGAGAGAGAGACACTGAGAGAGACACTGAGAGACAGAGAGAGAGAGAGACAGAGAGAGAGACACTGAGAGAGAGACAGAGAGAGAGACAGAGAGAGAGAGAGAGACAGAGAGAGAGAGAGAGACACTGAGAGAGAGAGAGAGAGAGAGAGAGAGAGAGAGAGGAGAGAGAGGAGAGAGAGAGAGAGAGAGAGAGACCAAATATATACACTGCTCAAAAAAATAAAGGGAACACTTAAACGACACAATGTAACTCCAAGTCAATCACACTTCTGTGAAATCAAACTGTCCACTTAGGAAGCAACACTGATTGACAATAAATTTCACATGCTGTTGTGCAAATGGAATAGAAAACAGGTGGAAATTATAGGCAATTAGCAAGACACCCCCAATAAAGGAGTGGTTCTGCAGGTGGTGACCACAGACCACTTCTCAGTTCCTATGCTTCCTGGCTGATGTTTTGGTCACTTTTGAATGCTGCCGGTGCTTTCACTCTAGTGGTAGCATGAGACGGAGTCTACAACCCACACAAGTGGCTCAGGTAGTGCAGCTCATGTGTCTGTCAGCGTAGTGTCCAGAGCATGGAGGCGCTACTAGGAGACAGGCCAGTACATCAGGAGACGTGGAGGAGGCCGTAGGAGGGCAACAACCCAGCAGCAGGACCGCTACCTCCGCCTTTGTGCAAGGAGGAGCAGGAGGAGCACTGCCAGAGCCCTGCAAAATGACCTCCAGCAGACCACAAATGTGCATGTGTCTGCTCAAACGGTCAGAAACAGACTCCATGAGGGTGGTATGAGGGCCCGACGTCCACAGGTGGGGGTTGTGCTTACAGCCCAACACCGCGCAGGACGTTTGGCATTTGCCAGAGAACACCAAGATTGGCAAATTCGCCACTGGCGCCCTGTGCTCTTCACAGATGAAAGCAGGTTCACACTGATCACATGACAGACGTGACAGAGTCTGGAGATGCCGTGGAGAACGTTCTGCTGCCTGCAACATCCTCCAGCATGACCGGTTTGGCGGTGGGTCAGTCATGGTGTGGGGTGGGGTGGCATTTCTTTGGGGGGCCGCACAGCCCTCCATGTGCTCGCCAGAGGTAGCCTGACTGCCATTAGGTACCGAGATGAGATCCTCAGACCCCTTGTGAGACCATATGCTGGTGCGGTTGGATGCTTTAGTCCAGGTCTGGGAGGAGATCCCTCAGGAGACCATCCGCCACCTCATCAGGAGCATGCCCAGGCGTTGTAGGGAGGTCATACAGGCACGTGGAGGCCACACACACTACTGAGCCTCATTTTGACTTGTTTTAAGGACATTACATCAACGTTGGATCAGCCTGTAGTGTGGTTTTCCACTTTAATTTTGAGTGTGACTCCAAATCCAGACCTCCATGGGTTGATAAATTGGATTTCCATTGATTATTTTTGTGTGATTTTGTTGTCAGCACATTCAACTATGTAAAGAAAAAAGTATTTAATACGATTATTTCATTCATTCAGATCTAGGATGTGTTATTTTAGTGTTCGCTTTATTTTTTTGAGCAGTATATATATATAATGATTTTCCAGAGAAGATCCAGATCTTAGGAAATTAAACCAAAGTTCTCAATTGGTACAAAATATATAGAGTACTGTACACACTACAATTACTTAGGTTTAAAAATAAGCTCAACTGGACACCTTAATGAGGCAGTGAACGAACTGAGAGAGAATGCTCGAGAGAAAGCACGCAGGGCATTCTACACCATTAAAAAAAGCTATTTCTAATTGAAATACCTATTCAAATTGGGTTTCACCCAATGGGACAAACACCCCATTGAAGCCCTCTATGCAGAGTTCTCCTACATGTCCAGAGGAAAACTACAAACAATGCATGCAGGGCAGAATTAGGCCAATATCCACTCATAATAAAAACTCAAAAAAGACAATTAAGTTTTGGAAACTTCTAAAATACAGTGATCCTCTCTCATATCAATTACCAAGCCCTGCAATGCCAAGAGCTGAGCAAAGGAAAGAGTCCCCTCATCCAACTGGTCCTGGGGCTGAGTTCACTAACCTGTTCTACTAACATACTAAAGCCTCAGGACCAGAACATCCAATCAATCAGAATAAACCAAATTACAACACAGTCAAAACAAAACTACATTAGCTATTGGGAAACACAAACACAAAGCAAAATGCAGTGCTATCTAGCCCTAAATCGACAGTACACCATGGCATAGTGAGCACAGCTCAGTGAGCACAGCCTTGCCATTGAGAAGGGTAGACACAGGAAAACCTGGCTCCCTGTAGAGGAAAGGCTGTGCAACCACTGCACCACAGCAGAACCAGAGACAGAGCTGCATTTCCTGACAAAATGTCAAACATTGAAAGAAAATAAGAGAGTGCCATTTCCCCAAATTTGAAACCCTTCATCTTGATTTGAATAGACTACCCATCCTGTTGGGGGAGGACGCAGAGAGATGTGGGTTAGCAGCACACTACATTTACATGGATTTACTATTTCACCTTTGTTTAAATAAGCAAGTCAGTTAAGAACAAATTCTTATTTACAATGACAACCTACTCTGGCCAAACCCTAACTCGGATGACGTTGGGCC
Source organism: Salmo salar (assembly GCF_965601325.2). NCBI lineage: Eukaryota > Metazoa > Chordata > Actinopteri > Salmoniformes > Salmonidae > Salmo > Salmo salar. Next base: position 96,452,484 of record NC_138302.1, on the reverse strand, counting down.
AATTGTGTGCCGCCCTATGGGACTCCCAATCATGGCCAGTTGTGATACAGCCTGGAATCGAACCAGAGTCTGTAGTGATGCCTCTAGCACTGAGATGCAGTGTCTGACAGACCCACCAACCTGCATGTTGTCTGTGCCATTGTTATTGTCCTTTGTATGGTTATTTTGACCCTTGGTTATTGTTCTTACTGATTGTCCCATTGACAATATTGATTATTACTATTTTAATTATGTTAATATTGTAAATGTTACGTCAAGTACAGTATATTGTTACATCATGCCAATAAAGCAAATTGGAGAGAGAGAGAGAGAGAGAGAGAGAAAGAAAGAAAGAAAGAAAGAAAGAAAGAAAGAAAGAGAGAAAGAAAGAAAGAGACAGGGAAAGAGAGGGATAGAGATAGAGAGAGAGGTATAGAGAGAGAGGGATAGAGATAGAGAGAGAGGTATAGAGAGAGAGGGAGAGAGAGAGGGATAGAGATAGAGAGAGAGAGAGGTATAGAGAGAGAGGGAGAGAGAGAGGGATAGAGATAGAGAGAGGTATAGAGAGAGAGGGATAGAGATAGAGAGAGAGAGAGGTATAGAGAGAGAGGGAGAGAGAGAGGGATAGAGATAGAGAGAGAGGTATAGAGAGAGAGGGATAGAGATAGAGAGAGAGAGGTATAGAGAGAGAGGGATAGAGATAGAGAGAGAGAGAGGTATAGAGAGAGAGGGAGAGAGAGAGGGATAGAGATAGAGAGAGAGGTATAGAGAGAGAGGGATAGAGATAGAGAGAGAGAGGTATAGAGAGAGAGGGATAGAGATAGAGAGAGAGAGGGATAGAGATAGAGAGAGAAAGGTATAGAGAGAGAGGGAGAGAGAGAGGGATAGAGATAGAGAGAGAGGTATAGAGAGAGAGGGATAGAGATAGAGAGAGAGAGAGGTATAGAGAGAGAGGGAGAGAGAGAGGGATAGAGATAGAGAGAGAGGTATAGAGAGAGAGGGATAGAGATAGAGAGAGAGAGGTATAGAGAGAGAGGGATAGAGATAGAGAGAGAGAGGTATAGAGAGAGAGGGGAGAGAGAGAGGGATAGAGATAGAGAGAGAGGTATAGAGAGAGAGGGATAGAGATAGAGAGAGAGAGGTATAGAGAGAGAGGGATAGAGAGAGAGGGATAGAGATAGAGAGAGAGAGAGGTATAGAGAGAGAGGTATAGAGAGAGAGGGATAGAGAGAGAGGGATAGAGATAGAGAGAGAGAGGTATAGAGAGAGAGGGATAGAGAGAGAGGTATAGAGAGAGAGGGATAGAGATAGAGAGAGAGGTATAGAGATAGAGATAGAGAGAGGGATAGAGAGAGAGGGATAGAGATAGAGAGAGAGGTATAGAGAGAGAGGTATAGAGATAGAGAGAGAGAGAAAGGTATAGAGAGAGAGGGAGAGAGAGAGGGATAGAGATAGAGATAGAGAGAGAGGTATAGAGAGAGAGGGAGAGAGAGAGGGATAGAGATAGAGATAGAGAGAGAGGGATAGAGATAGAGAGAGAAAGGTATAGAGAGAGAGGGAGAGAGAGAGAGAGAGAGAGAGGTATAGAGATAGATAGAGAGAGAGGTATAGAGATAGATAGAGAGAGAGGTATAGAGATAGATAGAGAGAGAAAGGTATAGAGAGAGAGGGATAGAGAGAGAGGGATAGAGATAGATAGAGAGAGAAAGGTATAGAGAGAGAGGGATAGAGAGAGAGGGAGAGAGAGAGGGATAGAGATAGAGAGAGAAAGGTATAGAGAGAGAGGGATAGAGAGAGGGATAGAGATAGAGAGAGAGAGGTATAGAGAGAGAGGGATAGAGATAGAGAGAGAAAGGTATAGAGAGAAAGGTATAGAGAGAGAGGGATAGAGATAGAGAGAGAAAGGTATAGAGAGAGAGGGAGAGACAGTCCAAAGTGATTGTTAGGCAAGCAAAGAGTAATTTTTTGATTCCAGCTCTAAATAAAACGGTGTGTTTCCGTGGGCGAGTGCCTTTGAGCTAAAAAGAAAGGTACTGATTTCACTATCGTAACGTCACCTCTTTGATACATGGAAATATTGTGACATTGTGGTGGAGTGACTCTTCTGTCATGCTGCGTCCTACATACATTTTCAAAGATGACAATGGAGATGAAAAAGCCCACAGGCTGGTTTGAAAAAGGGTTTCATAAGACTGTGATACGGATGTTTGTCAACGTCTATCAGCTTCTCAGAGGAGTGCTGATCCAGGATCTGGTCACTCGTGTCCATGTAAGATTATTTCTGATGAATGTTAAAAAAAAAAAATCCTACTCTTGAGACTCTTTAAGATAACAAATTAAATCACATTTTATTTGTCACATGCTTGGTAAAGATGCAGGTTTACAAACTAACAGTGAAATGCTTACTTACGGGCCCTTCCCAACAATGTAGATGAGATAAAATACATAAATAGTAGAAAAATGTAAAACTATAACACCAGGAATAAGTACATAATGAGTAATGATTACAGACCTAGTTGTACAACCTGGGTGGGAACTAGGCCTCTATGGCGATACACTTACTGTAGGTCATGAGAGATTCCTGCTTCCTGTCCATAGTTATCCCACTCTCAGGTACCTCCTCTTCCCCCTCTGCCCAGTGGCCCTCCCTGGGGATGGGGCTTTGGGGCCGGGTTAACTGGCCCCTGGGGCTGGGGGTCCTTCCTGGCTCGGTCCCTTCCCCGTCTCCCTCACCCTCGCTGGGGGTCAGACTGGTCTTGTCCAGGCTGCCCTGGTCGTCCTGGGGTTCCAGGCTCCACAGACCCACCTCATCAGCATCCTCCCCCTCCGAGCCCAGAGAACTGACCCATTCGATATCCACTGTTGAGAGGGAGCAAGAGAGAGCGAGAGGAACCGAGAGAGAGAAAGAAAGAAAAAGAGAGAGGAAGGGAGAGAGAAAGAGAAAGAGAAAGAAAGCGAGACAGAGAGAGAGAGAGAGAGAGGAAGGAGAGAGAGAGAGAGAGAGAGAGAGAGAGAGAGCGCACGAGAGGGGGTGGGAAAGAGAGGGAGAGAGAAAGAGAAAGAAAGAGAGACAGAGAGAGAGGGGGAGAGAGAGAGAGAGAGAGAGAGAGAGAGAGAGAGAGAGAGAGAGAGAGAGAGAGAGAGAGAGAAAGAAAGAGAGAGAGAGAGAGAGCGCACGAGAGGGGGTGGGAGAGAGAGAGGAAGGGGGAGAGACTTTAACATGGTTCATAGAACTCTCTTATTTCTGACAGTATGTTACATCATTTGCGTGGTTTTACATATCTGACACAGTGGAAGAACATTTAACAAATTCAAAATTGACAGAGAATGTATAGCTGGAGAGTGTATAAAACGGCAGAGTCCAACATCAAACTGTGAGACTGTTATTTTATCCAGCGCCACTCAAATCAGAGACGGACTGTAAAAAGAAAACATTTTTCCATCACAGAGACAATAATTGATGATCACAAACACATGCACGCACACGCACAAATCACAAATCTGCGAGGGACTGTAAAAGCCACTTTTTACCATCACATAGACAACAAATTAGGATTTTAAATGTATTTCCCAAGATCCTCTGGTGTGCCCGCCCTCCCCTCGCTCTGATTGGCTAATTATCTAATTATTACCACATAGAACCACACATTCTCTTTGATGTGTTTATCACTGCACAGAACCATTAACCTTGATGGAGTTTATACAATATACATTATTACATAGAACCATTAACCTTGATGGTTTATATATACATTATTACATAGAACCATTAACCTTGATGGTTTATATATACATTATTACATAGAACCATTAACCTTGATGGTTTATATATACATTATTACATAGAACCATTAACCTTGATGGTTTATATATACATTATTACATAGAACCATTAACCTTGATGGTTTATATATACATTATTACATAGAACCATTAACCTTGATGGTTTATATATACATTATTACATAGAACCATTAACCTTGATGGTTTATATATACATTATTACATAGAACCATTAACCTTGATGGTTTATATATACATTATTACATAGAACCATTAACCTTGATGGTTTATATATACATTATTACATAGAACCATTAACCTTGATGGGGTTTATATATACATTATTACATAGAACCCCTCACTAAAGATGGACTGCTGCTGTGTGTGGCTTTGACAGTAGTTTCCCAACAGATATTTGCAGCATTGGCACAGGAATATCTTAACCTGATATAGTATTTGTCTTCTTGACTTTCTTTTGTAATAACACTATTCATGAAACATCAAATGAAGCCAAACACTAACAAATAAACTTACTGTCAACATAAACACCAAAAGTTGATGCCGTATAAAATGACAGGGTTTTGTAGAGTACAGTATGTGTACAGACTGAATGAGATATGATTTATTTATTTAAATGTTTCATGCGAATAAGTTCAGTCTTGTCTAGGACTACATTGTTAGCGGATGTTGATAACAAAGTAGTTTACTGGTAGTAGTACTGGTATGTTTACCTCTTTAAATCTATCGTTATGACTGGATTTTCTTTTTTCTTCTGTTCTATTTCTCTATTTAAATATCTAGGTATGACTTGAAAAGCAAAGTCAAATTGAAAGGACCCCTCATATTTTTCTGTCTTACGTGATTGTGTTCACACAACGAGTGAGTAGATGAGATGATGTTTGGGGAGCCCACTGCCGTTTACCAAAGGGTCATCTTTATGACCCGGCACACTTGCAACGTTCTCACCGACTGCATATACAGAAGAGCTGAGGTGACTAAACTGAGGTGTGACCTTTACCGTTCTGACTGTGATGCTCTGACTGTTGTGGAGAGAGAGGTGGGCCAGTGGGCTCGGAGGGGGTAACCCACTGACGATGCCTTGTAATATTCATCACATCTGCTCTCCTCTGTTTCTCTCACAGTACGCACGCTCCAGCTGACCTGCACTGTTCACAATGCACCCCCCGCCCCGCTAACTTCACTAGTCATAAACGCTCTACTCTTCACTGTCTTATTACCGGATAGAAGAAACACAGAGGGATGTTTCAGCTCTGCTGTGTTCTATAAAATACTTTGAAGAGCCTAGATGAGGTGATGCCTGGCAGAGATTATAAGCATCTCTCACTGAAACTAATGTCATTACTGTCATGGTACAACTGATACAACACGGATATTAATATGGTGATTGTTGTAAGACAGTCTTGTTGTAAGACAGTCATCAAAACAGTCCCCTGAGGGCTGACTGATCAGCCTTAACAATGATGCAGCACCGAGAGCGTCATGAACGGTTACAATATGAGTCAGGCATCCCATCCCACGTTACATGCAAAATGGCTCTCATCTCCTCTCCTTCTCTCCTTCTCTACTCTCCTTCTCTCCTCTCCTTCTCTCCTCTCCTCTCCTTCTCTCCTCCTCTCCTCTCATCCTCTTCTCTAATCTCCTGTCCCCTCATTCTCTCCTCTCCTGTCCTCTCCTTTTCTCCTCTCCTTCTCTCCTCTCATCCTCTTCTGTTCTCTTCTGTTCTCTTCTGTTCTCTTCTCTCCTCTCCTCTCCTCTCCTCTCCTCTCCTCTCCTCTCCTCCTCCCTCTCCTCTCCTCTCCTCTCCTCTCCTCTCCTCTCCTCTCCTCCCCCAACCCCCTGCACTGTTCAACCTCTTGGATTTATATGTTCTGACTCAATATAAAAGAGTCTGTAGAATGCACTCGCTATTCAAATAAATAAATCAAGTGTTCAGATAATGAAAGCCATCCCTGGGCCGGGTACTGCACATGCGGCGCACTGTCACTCACTGTCATGGGAGAGAAAATTAGATCCAATTTGTGAGGTAATGCGGACCAGACCAGGGCTCTCTCTCTCTCTGCTTGGTTGGGGACTGACTGTATAACAGAGTCTCATATGGCACTCTATTCCCCATATAGTGCACTACTGTTTACCAGAGTACCATGGGCCCTACCAGAGCACCACGGACCCTACCAGAGCACCATGGGCCTTACCAGAGCACCATGGGTCCTACCAGAGCACCATGGACCCTACCAGAGCACCATGGGCCCTACCAGAGCACCATGGGCCCTACCAGAGCACCATGGGCCTTACCAGAGCACCATGGGTCCTACCAGAGCACCATGGACCCTACCAGAGCACCATGGGTCCTACCAGAGCACCATGGGCCCTACCAGAGCACCATGGGCCCTACCAGAGCACCATGGACCCTACCAGAGCACCATGGGCCCTACCAGAGCACCATGGGCCCTACCAGAGCACCATGGACCTTACCAGAGCACCATGCGCCCTACCAAACCACCATGCGCCTTACCAGAGCACCATGGGCCCTACCAGAGCACCATGGGCCCTACCAGAGCACCATGGGCCCTACCAGAGCACCATAGGCCCTACCAGAGCACCATAGGCCCTACCAGAGCACCATGGACCTTACCAGAGCACCATAGGCCCTACCAGAGCACCATAGGCCCTACCAGAGCACCATGGGCCCTACCAGAGCACCATAGGCCCTACCAGAGCACCATAGGCCCTACCAGAGCACCATGCGCCCTACCAGAGCACCATAGGCCCTACCAGAGCACCATGGACCTTACCAGAGCACCATGGGCCCTACCAGAGCACCATGGGCCCTACCAGAGCACCATGGGCCCTACCAGAGCACCATAGGCCCTACCAGAGCACCATGGACCCTACCAGAGCACCATAGGCCCTACCAGAGCACCATAGGCCCTACCAGAGCACCATGCGCCCTACCAGAGCACCATAGGCCCTACCAGAGCACCATGGACCTTACCAGAGCACCATGGACCTTACCAGAGCACCATGGGTCCTACCAGAGCACCATGGGCCCTACCAGAGCACCATGGGCCCTACCAGAGCACCATGGGCCCTACCAGAGCACCATAGGCCCTACCAGAGCACCATGGACCCTACCAGAGCACCATAGGCCCTACCAGAGCACCATGGGCCCTACCAGAGCACCATAGGCCCTACCAGAGCACCATGGGCCCTACCAGAGCACCATGGGCCCTACCAGAGCACCATAGGCCCTACCAGAGCACCATGGGCCCTACCAGAGCACCATATGCCCTACCAGAGCACCATAGGCCCTACCAGAGCATGGTAGAAGCTACTAAAGCACTAAATAAGGAAAAGGGTGCCATTTGGGAAGCACACCATTATTTTACTGAGAAACAAGATTCTCACCTCAACAACCTGCTGTAACATGGATCATATAGTTGTCCTCCCTCCCTCCCTCCCTATATGACTCTGGAGTCATATAAAAAATGATATGGAGTCATACAAAAAACTCTTGAGTCATACAAAAAACTCTGGAGTCATATAAAAAACTCTGGAGTCATATAAAAAACTCTGGAGTCATATAAAAACTCTGGAGTCATATAAAAACTCTGGAGTCATATAAAAACTCTGGAGTCATATAAAAAACTCTGGAGTCATATAAAAAACTCTGGAGTCATATAAAAACTCTGGAGTCATATAAAAAACTTTAGAGTCATATAAAAAACTCTGGAGTCATATAAAAACTCTGGAGTCATAAAAAACTCTGGAGTCATATAAAAACTCTGGAGTCATAAAAACTCTGGAGTCATAAAAACTCTAGAGTCATATAAAAACTCTGGAGTCATATAAAAACTCTGGAGTCATATAAAAACTCTGGAGTCATATAAAAACTCTGAGTCATATAAAAACTCTGGAGTCATATAAAAACTCTGGAGTCATATAAAAACTCTGGAGTCATATAAAAACTCTGGAGTCATATAAAAACTCTGGAGTCATAAAAACTCTGAGTCATATAAAAATGATATGGAGTCATATAAAACACTCTGGAGTCATATAAAAAATGATATGGAGTCATACAAAAAACTCTGGAGTCATACAAAAAACTCTGGAGTCATATAAAAAACTCTGGAGTCATATAAAAAACTCTGGAGTAATATAAAAAACTCTGGAGTCATATAAAAACTCTGGAGTCATATAAAAACTCTGGAGTCATATAAAAACTCTGGAGTCATATAAAAAACTCTGGAGTCATATAAAAACTCTGGAGTCATATAAAAAACTTTAGAGTCATATAAAAAACTTTAGAGTCATATAAAAAACTCTGGAGTCATATAAAAACTCTGGAGTCATAAAAAACTCTGGAGTCATATAAAAACTCTGGAGTCATAAAAACTCTGGAGTCATATAAAAACTCTGGAGTCATATAAAAACTCTGGAGTCATATAAAACTCTGGAGTCATATAAAAACTCTGGAGTCATATAAAAACTCTGGAGTCATATAAAAACTCTGGAGTCATATAAAACTCTGGAGTCATATAAAAACTCTGGAGTCATATAAAAACTCTGGAGTCATACACTGCACTGTATCCAGTTCTTAAACCACGTGGTGTGGCAACCCATGCCAGGTTATGGTACCAGTTGATCAATCCATGTGGGAAGTCTGGTTTCGTAACATAGTTGACTATAAAATATATGCAAGTTATTTATATTTTGCAAATACTGTTATCTACTGGTATCCCTGTCTCTGTCACTCCGTCATCACATGACAGTATAATCAAAACAATTTGGAAATGCTTTTAGGAGTCCATTTTCACATCTAATATATATATATATATATATATATATATATATATATATATATATATATATATATATATATATATATATATATATATATATATAATAACTATATCATTAAAAGTACCTTATATAAAGCAAGCGACAATGATCTGCTCAAATATTACAATGAAATATATTGTATTATGAAATTTAAATAATATGTTCCTCATTTTAATTTGCGATCTGTACGGACATGATGACTTCCATGGAAGTCAAAATTAACATCTACGAAAGGATGAAGAAACCCTATGGGCCCATGTTAGAGTAAATCAATTCCCCGTTACAACTACATATACAGATGAAGAAACCCTATGGGCCCATGTTAGAGTAAATCAATTCCCCGTTACAACTACATATACAGATGAAGAAACCCTATGGGCCCATGTTAGAGTAAATCAATTCCCCGTTACAACTACATATACAGATGAAGAAACCCTATGGGCCCATGTTAGAGTAAATCAATTCCCCGTTACAACTACATATACAGATGAAGAAACCCTATGGGCCCATGTTAGAGTAAATCAATTCCCCGTTACAACTACATATACAGATGAAGAAACCAGGAACATGTTTGCATTTGTTCATTTTAAATGGCGGAGGGGAAAAGGAGTGACTCATTATATGGTGATCAAGGGGAATCTTGCAATATGTCCATACTAGAATAGACCAATAAAATAAGCTTAAAAAAAACGATTTAAATTTTTTGGGGGGGATTAAATGGAAAATATACACTAACACACTCCAAATGTCTGCATTTAGTTACTATAACGTAGCACACCCAGACAAGATTTATTTGCACTTTCATACGGGAAACTCTTCTTCTGACATATCATCAGTAAAATAAATATGTTTCTCGACTCTCTGAAGAATTAGAAATGACATCGACAATTGTACAGCGGGTGACATGCAAGTCATAGGACGAGGACACACTGACAGTAAGACAGTCAGAGGAAACCGTAAAGGTGGCTGAGCAAAACACTTGCTTGTACAGCATAGTGGTGAAATAGTGACACAAGTAATATACAGTCATTTACCTTTCTTGTACAATTCCAATAAAATTCATCTTACTAAAATAAATGCAGATTATTTTTTTGAACACATATTCCAGCTCTCCAGACATTTCTCCGTTATAAAATAGAGATAACTATATTATTGTTTTGATTCAAATGTGGGAAAAAAATATACTGAAACAACCCAAGAACCTATTTCTCACTCGATCACCAAAAGGTCAACTACTATATTACACTACATTACATTACATTACATTACATTATACTACATTACACTACATTACATTATACTAAATTACACTACATTACACTACATTACACTACATTAGACTACATTACACTACATTACACTACATTACATTACACTACATTACACTACATTACACTACATTATACTACATTACACTACATTACACTACACTACATTATACTACACTACACTACATTACACTACACTACATTACACTACATTACACTACACTACATTATACTACATTACACTACATTACACTACACTACATTACACTACATTACACTACACTACATTATACTACATTACACTACATTACACTACACTACATTACACTACATTACACTACACTACATTATACTACATTACACTACATTACACTACACTACATTATACTACATTACACTACATTACACTACATTAGACGAGCCACGAAGTGAGACAGATACACAGAGACACACCAGAACAAGCAGGACATATAGTTACACTAGCCTACCTATGATCACAGCAGCAAAGACAGAAATCCATAGTGTAGTTATCCATAGTTCAGCAGTGTTGATGAAGATGATGACGATGATGAAGAGGACATTTTTGAGATCAGCTTGGCAAAAACACTAACACAGAGCAATGTCTGCAAATACCTAAGCGTCTTTTTTACATTCTTACAATGAGTCAGAGGCGTGGTGTACCACATCTAAGAGCAAACACCTCCCACTACATCTCTTCTATTAACACTGTCAATCTGTCTGACAGGCAAGCAGGCCCACTGCTCTCTCTGCCCTCGTTTGGCCTGGTCTAACAGACAGGTCCACTGCTCTCTCTGCCCTCGTTTGGCCTGGTCTAACAGGCAGGTCCACTGCTCTCTCTGCCCTTGTTTGGACTGGTCTAACAGACAGGCCCACTGCTCTCTCTGCCCTCGTTTGGCCTGGTCTAACAGGCAGGTCCACTGCTCTCTCTGCCCTCGTTTGGCCTGGTCTAACAGACAGGTCCACTGCTCTCTCTGCCCTCGTTTGGCCTGGTCTAACAGACAGGTCCACTGCTCTCTCTGCCCTCGTTTGGCCTGGTCTAACAGACAGGTCCACTGCTCTCTCTGCCCTCGTTTGGCCTGGTCTAACAGACAGGTCCACTGCTCTCTCTGCCCTCGTTTGGCCTGGTCTAACAGACAGGTCCATTGCTCTCTCTCTGCCCTCGTTTGGCCTGGTCTAACAGACAGGTCCACTGCTCTCTCTGCCCTCGTTTGGACTGGTCTAACAGACAGGTCCACTGCTCTCTCTGCCCTCGTTTGGCCTGGTCTGACAGACAGACAGGTCAAATTCTCTCTCTCTCTGCCCTCGTTTGGACTGGTCTGACTGCAGCCAGAGAGACAGAACATTATATCAAAGCAGACAGTATAGAATAAGTCTATTTTTTTCTATCAATTCTAAACAGGTCATGTTTTTTTTTTTTTAACCTACAGATTATTAACAGTACAGATACTGTTCAGCAAGTGTCTATCTTTTGTATAACATCAGTTGCATGAATGATAGGGGTGGAGACCATATGTTATCATTCATATAGCATGTTGATCAGTAATGTCTGTGGTTTCTCTCTGCAAATGCGTGGGTGGGGGAAAGAGATAACAAGAGAGAAAAAAAGGAGAGAGAGTGAAAGAGCGGGAGAGAGGGAGAGAGAGAGAGAGAGAGAGAGAAACGAGAGAGAGAAAAAGGAGAGAGAGTGAAAGAGCGGGAGAGAGGGAGAGAGGGAGAGAGAAAAAGAGAGAGAGAGACAGAGCGAGGAGAGAGAGAAAGAGAGATAGAGGAGAGAGGAGAGAGAGAAAGAGAGAGATAGAGAGGAGAGAGACAGAGAGAGATAGAGAGGAGAGAGACAGAGAGAGAGAGAGAGAGAGAGAGAGAGAGAGAGAGAGAGAGAGAGAGAGAAAGAGAAAAACAGAGCGAGATCCTTTCAATGAGAATGACAGATCTATAACTCATATATCTATGAGCATTTGGTTGGGTGGCCCCAAAAGATACACATTGCAGCTTTAATGAGAAATCCTCACTAACCTAAAAAGACAGCAAACACATCCCACACACAACCATAAAAACACATCACGTGTCACAACAACCTCCACACGATGACATTACACTACATCCTACAGAGTGGCAGAGAGAGATGGAGAGAGAGAGCGAGATAGAGAGAGAGAGAGAGAGAGAGAGAGAGAGAGAGGAGAGAGAGAGTTCCTTTCAGATCCTCCCACGGATATTGAAATGAGAGAAGATAGTATGGGGAAAGTCCCTGAACAACCTCTGAACACATACAGCTCACAACACGAGCAGCAAGTCAGCTAGGAGTTAAGACCTACAGCAGAAAGTCAGCTAGGAGTCCAGACCTACTGAATCTAGTCAGCTAGGAGTCCAGACCTACTGAATCTAGTCAGCTAGGAGTCCAGACCTACTGAATCTAGTCAGCTAGGAGTCCAGACCTACTGAATCTAGTCAGCTAGGAGTCCAGACCTACTGAATCTAGTCAGCTAGGAGTCCAGACCTACTGAATCTAGTCAGCTAGGAGTCCAGACCTACTGAATCTAGTCAGCTAGGAGTCCAGACCTACTGAATCTAGTCAGCTAGGAGTCCAGAACTACTGAATCTAGTAAGCTAGGAGTCCAGAACTTCTGAATCTAATCAGCTAGGAGTCCAGACCTACTGAATCTAGTCAGCTAGGAGTCCAGACCTACTGAATCTAGTCAGCTAGGAGTCCAGACCTACTGAATCTAGTCAGCTAGGAGTCCAGACCTACTGAATCTAGTCAGCTAGGAGTCCAGACCTACTGAATCTAGTCAGCTAGGAGTCCAGACCTACTGAATCTAGTCAGCTAGGAGTCCAGACCTACTGAATCTAATCAGCTAGGAGTCCAGACCTACTGAATCTAGTCAGCTAGGAGTCCAGACCTACTGAATCTAGTCAGCTAGGAGTCCAGACCTACTGAATCTAATCAGCTAGGAGTCCAGACCTACTGAATCTAGTCAGCTAGGAGTCCAGACCTACGAAATCTAGTCAGCTAGGAGTCCAGACCTACTGAATCTAGTCAGCTAGGAGTCCAGACCTACTGAATCTAGTCAGCTAGGAGTCCAGACCTACTGAATCTAGTCAGCTAGGAGTCCAGAACTACTGAATCTAGTAAGCTAGGAGTCCAGAACTTCTGAATCTAATCAGCTAGGAGTCCAGACCTACTGAATCTAGTCAGCTAGGAGTCCAGACCTACTGAATCTAATCAGCTAGGAGTCCAGACCTACTGCAGATCTAGTCAGCTAGGAGTCCAGACCTACTGAATCTAGTCAGCTAGGAGTCCAGACCTACTGAATCTAGTCAGCTAGGAGTCCAGACCTACTGAATCTAATCAGCTAGGATTTAAGACCTACAGCAGAAAGTCAGCTAGGAGTCCAGATCTACTGAATCTAGTCAGCTAGGAGTCCAGACCTACTGAATATAATCAGCTAGGAGTCCAGACCTACTGAATCTAGTCAGCTAGGAGTCCAGACCTACTGAATCTAGTCAGGCAAGGGAATGGCTAGCCCTCCAAACAGGGCACGTCATAAGGGAATGGCTAGCCCTCCAAACAGGGCACGTCAGAAGGGAATGGCTAGCCCTCCAAACGGAGCATGTCATAAGGGAGTGGCTAGCCCTCCAAACAGGGCACGTCAGAAGGGAATGGCTAGCCCTCCAAACAGAGCATGTCATAAGGGAGTGGCTAGCCCTCCAAACAGGGCACGTCAGAAGGGAATGGCTAGCCCTCCAAACAGGGCACGTCAGAAGGGAATGGCTAGTCCTCCAAACAGGGCACGTCAGAAGGGAATGGCTAGTCCTCCAAACAGGGCACGTCAGAAGGGAATGGCTAGCCCTCCAAACAGGGCACGTCATAAGGGAATGGCTAGCCCTCCAAACAGGGCATGTCATAAGGGAATGGCTAGCCCTCCAAACAGGGCACGTCAGAAGGGAATGGCTAGCCCTCCAAACAGGGCACGTCAGAAGGGAATGGCTAGTCCTCCAAACAGGGCACGTCAGAGGGGAATGGGCAGCCCTCCAAACAGGGCACGTCAGAAGGATTTGGTTTTTAGCGTCTGCATATAGAATTATTGCAATGAGGATTGTGGGGATGTAAAGTTAAAACAAAAACCGTGTTGAGAAACCTTGCTCTTTAAAAAAAAAATTGTACCCACATAACACTGGAAGTTCGAAAGTCCATATGCCTACCAATGGAAAGAGGAGCTTTCTGATTGCATAGCCCTCATCAACACGTTTCAACTCAAAGGTCTTCTGCATTCAACGTGACAGTGAGATCTAATAGATTAGAATATGAAAGTGCAGAGTATCTATCTACTGTATCTATATAGCTACTGTATCTATCTAGCTACCTATCTAGCTACTGTATCTATGTAGCTACATATCTATCTACTGTATCTATCTAGCTACTGTATCTATCTAGCTACTGTATCTATGTAGCTACATATCTATCTACTGTATCTATCTAGCTACTGTATCTATCTAGCTAATGTATCTATCTAGCTACATATCTAGCTACTGTATCTATCTAGCAACATATCTAGCTACTGTATCTATCTAGCTACATATCTAGCTACTGTATCTATCTAGCTACATATCTAGCTACTGTATTTATCTAGCTACAACAGTGATCGAGGATCAGGGATCGGGGATATGGGATCAGGGATGGGGGATGAGGGATCAGGGATCAGGGATGGGGGATCAGGGATCGGGGATATGGGATCGGGGATATGGGATCGGGGATCAGGGATCGGGGATCAGGGATCGGGGATATGGGATCGGGGATATGGGATCAGGGATCGGGGATCGGGGATATGGGATCAGGGATATGGGATCAGGGATCGGGGATATGGGATCAGGGATCGGGGATCGGGGATTGGGATCAGGGATTGGGGATATGGGATCAGGGATCGGGGATATGGGATCGGGGATATGGGATCAGGGATCGGGGATATGGGATCAGGGATATGGAATCAGGGATATGGGATCAGGGATCGGGGATATGGTATCGGGGATCAGGGATCGGGGATCGGGGATATGGGATCGGGGATATGGGATCGGGGATATGGGATCAGGGATCGGGGATATGGGATCAGGGATATGGGATCAGGGATCAGGGATCGGGGATCGGGGAGATGGGATCAGGGATCGGGGATATGGGATCGGGGATATGGGATCAGGGATATGGGATCAGGGATCGGGGATATGGGACCAGGGATCAGGGATCGGGGATATGGGATCAGGGATCGGGGATATTGGATATGGGATCAGGGATCGGGGATATGGGATCAGGGATCGGGGATATGGGATCGGGGATATGGGATCAGGGATCAGGGATATGGGATCAGGGATCGGGGATATGGGATCAGGGATCGGGGTCTCATCAAGAAAATGCACAGTAACACTCAGTTGTTCACTAAACCAAACCACAGAAGGGCAATGGATCTACCTGTACTCTTGTTCAGTCTCCTTTTGAGACGAGAGGGGAGAGAGGCTGAGCACTGTTTTACTATGGAGAGAGTGGAGAGAGGCTGAGCACTGACAAGGAGAGAGGCTGAGCACTGTTTTACTGTGGAGAGAGGGGAGAGAGGCTGAGCACTGTTTTACTGTGGAGAGAGGGGAGAGAGGCTGAGCACTGTTTTACTGTGGAGAGAGGGGAGAGAGGCTGAGCACTGTTTTACTTTGAAGAGAGGGGAGAGAGGCTGAGCACTGTTTTACTGTGGAAAGAGGGGAGAGAGGCTGAGCACTGTTTTACTGTGAAGAGAGGGGAGAGAGGCTGAGCACTGTTTTACTGTGAAGAGAGGGGGAAGAGGCTGAGCACGGTTTTACTGTGGAGAGAGGGGAGAGAGGCTGAGCACTGTTTAACTGTGGAGAGAGTGGAGCACTGTTTTACTGTGGAGAGAGTGGAGAGAGGCTGAGCACTGACAAGGAGAGAGGCTGAGCACTGTTTTACTGTGAAGAGAGGGGAGAGAGACTGAGCACTGACAAGGAGAGAGGCTGAGCACTGTTTTACTGTGAAGAGAGGGGAGAGAGGCTGAGCACTGACAAGGAGAGAGGGGAGAGAGGCTGAGCACTGTTTTACTGTGGAGAGAGGGGAGAGAGGCTGAGCACTGTCTTACTGTGGAGAGAGTGGAAAAAGGCTGAGCACTGACAAGGAGAGAGGCTGAGCACTGTTTTACTGTGGAGAGAGGGGAGAGAGGCTGAGCATTGTTTTACTGTGGAGAGAGTGGAGAGAGGCTGAGCACTGTTTTACTGTGGAGAGAGTGGAGAGAGGCTGAGCACTGACAAGGAGA
>NC_138302.1:96428771-96431271 GCF_965601325.2 Salmo salar | reverse complement strand
GTGTCCCAGTCTCCCTGTGTCCCGGTCTCCCTGTGTCCCTGTCTCCCTGTGTGCCTGTCTCCCTGTGTCTCTGGTCCCCCTGTGTCCCGTTCTCCCTGTCTCCCTGTCCCCCTCTCCCCCTGTCTCCCTGTCCCCCTGTGTCCCTGTCCCCCTGTCTCCCTGTCCCCCTGTGTCCCGTTCTCTCTGTCTCCCTGATCCCCTGTCTCCCTGTCCCCCTGTGTCCCTGTCCCCCTGTCTCCCTGTCCCCCTGTGTCCCGTTCTCTCTGTCTCCCGGTCCCCCTGTCTCCCTGTCCCCCTGTGTCCCAGTCTCCCTGTGTGCCTGTCTCCCTGTGTCCCTGTCTCCCTGTGTCCCGTTCTCTCTGTCTCCCTGTCCCCCTGTGTCCCGGTCTCCCTGTGTCCCTGGTCCCCCTGTGTCCCGTTCTCCCTGTCTCCCTGTCCCCCTGTCCCCCTGTGTCCCTGTCCCCCTGTGTCCCGTTCTCTCTGTCTCCCTGTCTCCCTGTGTCCCGGTCTCCCTGTGTGCCTGTCTCCCTGTGTCCCTGTCTCCCTGTGTCCCGGTCTCCCTGTGTCCCAGTCTCCCTGTGTCCCGGTCTCCCTGTGTCCCTGTCTCCCTGTGTCCCGGTCTCCCTGTGTGCCTGTCTCCCTGTGTCCCTGTCTCCCTGTGTCCCGGTCTCCCTGTGTCCCTGTCTCCCTGTGTCCCTGTCCCCCTGTGTCCCGGTCTCCCTGTGTCCCGTTCTCCCTGTCCCCCTGTGTCCCGTTCTCCCTGTCCCCCTGTGTCCCGTTCTCCCTGTCCCCCTGTGTCCCGTTCTCCCTGTCTCCCTGTGTCCCTGTCTCCCTGTGTCCCGGTCTCCCTGTCTCCCTGTCTCCCTGTCCCCCTGTGTCCCGTTCTCCCTGTCCCCGTGCTACAGCACCCCCTGAATAATCATAATATATATATATTTTTTTAAACAGTCATGCACTGGGCCTTTATTAGTCCTGTATCAGTGGGTCTTTACTAGTCCTGTATCAGTGGGCCTTTACTAGTCCTGTATCAGTGGGCCTTTACTAGTCCTGTATCAGTGGGCCTTTACTAGTCCTGTATCAATGGGCCTTTACTAGTCCTGTATCAATGGGCCTTTACTAGTCCTGTATCAGTGGGCCTTTACTAGTCCTGTATCAGTGGGCCTTTACTAGTCCTGTATCAGTGGGCCTTTACTAGTCCTGTATCAGTGGGCCTTTACTAGTCCTGTATCAGTGGGCCTTTACTAGTCCTGTATCAGTGGGCCTTTACTAGTCCTGTATCAGTGGGCCTTTACTAGTCCTGTATCAGTGGGTCTTTACTAGTCCTGTATCAGTGGGTCTTTACTAGTCCTGTATCAGTGGGCCTTTACTAGTCCTGTATCAGTGGGTCTTTACTAGTCCTGTATCAGTGGGCCTTTACTAGTCCTGTATCAATGGGCCTTTACTAGTCCTGCCATTACTAGTCCTGTATCAGTGGGCCTTTACTAGTCCTGTATCAGTGGGCCTTTACTAGTCCTGTATCAGTGGGCCTTTACTAGTCCTGTATCAGTGGGCCTTTACTAGTCCTGTATCAGTGGGCCTTTACTAGTCCTGTATCAGTGGGCCTTTACTAGTCCTGTATCAATGGCCTGATGTTACTGCAGTACTCAGGCCTCTGCTGTAAATGGGGGAATAGAATGGAACATATAACCTGTTTATTGATTGGTTGGTTGTCCCTATCTTTGCGTGCAGAGTCACAGCATAGCTTATCCACCATACAGCTGCAGCATGCCACTTCCACTCTCCGCCTGCTTTAATACACAGACTCGGCACCACCCTCTGGTAAATATCTGTATTACATCAATGTGCATCAATAGGCTACCTACCCTCTTCCAAAATGCATCACACAATGTCTATCTCAATGAGCAATGGGCAATAGCATAGTTGTCCTAACGTATTGTTAAAAGTTTGCAAAAATCCTAAGAGTACATCACATTGAGCTATATATCTATACTTATCTGGATAATATTGTCCTGATCTGACTCAAACACATATGATGGGCTTTCTGCAGGTGTGATCACAGACCACAGCGGAGTATATAGTGTGAAGTGACTCATGTGCTCTGTAATAAAGGTCAGTTTTCTTAGCTGAAGTGTTGAAGTGCTTTCTAGACTTTGAATTTCTAATAAAACAAACGGATTGCTATACTGTATTATACTAAACTATATTATGCTATATTATATTATACTATATGATAATATATTATACTATATTATAAACTGGGTGGTTCGAGCCCTGAATGCTGATTAGCTGACAGCCATGGTATATCAGACCGTATACCATGGGTGTGACAAAGCATTTATTTTTACTGCTCTAATTACATTTGTAACCAGTTTATAATAGCAATAAGGCACCTCGGAGGTTTGTGGTATATGACCAATATACCACGGTTAAGGGTTGTATCTGCAGTACATAAGAACAGCCCTTGGCCGTGGTATATTGGCCATACACCACAACCCCTCGG
>NC_138302.1:96408771-96421271 GCF_965601325.2 Salmo salar | reverse complement strand
CACTTTCTCTCCCCCATAATGAGTTCCCTCCTTCACCCTCTCTCCCCCATAATGAGTTCCCTCCTTCACTCTCTCTCCCCCATAATGAGTTCCCTCCTTCACTCTCTCTCTCCCCCATAATGAGTTCCCTCCTTCACTCTCTCTCTCCCCCATAATGAGTTCCCTCCTTCACCCTCTCTCCCCCATAATGAGTTCCCTCCTTCACTCTCTCTCCCCCATAATGAGTTCCCTCCTTCACTCTCTCTCTCCCCCATAATGAGTTCCCTCCTTCAGCCTCTCTCCCCCATAATGAGTTTCCCCCTTCACTCTCTCTCCCCCATAATGAGTTCCCTCCTTCACTCTCTCTCCCCATAATGAGTTCCCTCCTTCACTCTCTCTCCCCATAATGAGTTCCCTCCTTCTCTCTCCCCCAAAATGTTCCCTCCCTCTCTCTCCCATAAAGTTCCCTCCTTCACTCTCTCTCCCCCATAATGAGTTCCCTCCTTCACTCTCTCTCCCCCATAATGAGTTCCCTCCTTCACTCTCTCTCCCCATAATGAGTTCCCTCCTTCTCTCTCCTATCAAAATGTTCCCTCCCTCTCTCTCCCATAATGAGTTCCCTCCCCTCTCTCTCTCTCTCTCATAATGAGTTCCCTTCTTCTCTCTCTCTCTCTCTCTCTCCCCCAAAATGTTCCCTTCTTCTCTCTCTCCCATAATGAGTTCCCTCCTCTCTCTCTCCCCCAAAATGTTCCCTCCTTCTCTCTCTCCCATAATGAGTTCCATCCTCTCTCTCTCTCTCTCTCTCTCTCCCATAATGAGTTCCCTCCTCTCTCATAATGAGTTCCCTCCTTCTCTCTCTCTCTCCCATAATGTGTTTTACCTTCCTCCTCTCCCCCACAATGTGTTCCCTCCCTCCATCTCTCTCCCCCATGAGTTCCCTCATTCTCTCTCTCTCTCCCATAATGTGTTCCATCTTTCTCTCTCTCTCCCCCATGTGTTCCCTCCTTCTCTCTCTCTCTCCGATAATGTGTTCTCTCCTTCTTTCTCTGTCCCATGTGTTCCATCCTTCTCCCCATAATGTGTTCTCTCCCTGTAGGTGGGAGTGAGGGTACGGCAGGGCAGCTGGTGTACAGGGTCTATCACGCTGGTACCTGTTGATGACAGGTACTGAGTAGTGGGTGTAGTAGCCAACACTCAAACCTCTGCCAACGCTAATGTCATGTTCTTAATGTCATGTTGTTAATGTCGTGTTCTTAATGTCGTGTTCTTAATGTCGTGTTGTTAATGTCGTGTTCTTAATGTCATGTTCTTAATGTCGTGTTGTTAATGTCGTGTTGTTAATGTCGTGTTCTTAATGTCGTGTTCTTAATGTCGTGTTCTTAATGTCGTGTTCTTAATGTCATGTTCTTAATGTCATGTTCTTAATGTCGTGTTCTTAATGTCGTGTTCTTAATGTCGTGTTCTTAATGTCATGTTGTTAATGTCGTGTTCTTAATGTCGTGTTCTTAATGTCGTGTTCTTAATGTCGTGTTCTTAATGTCGTGTTCTTAATGTCATGTTGTTAATGTCGTGTTCTTAATGTCGTGTTCTTAATGTCATGTCCTTATTCTTAATGTCATGTTCTTAATGTCGTGTTCTTAATGTCATGTTGTTAATGTCGTGTTCTTAATGTCGTGTTGTTAATGTCATGTTCTTAATGTCGTGTTGTTAATGTCGTGTTGTTAATGTCATGTTCTTAATGTCGTGTTCTTAATGTCGTGTTCTTAATGTCGTGTTGTTAATGTCATGTTCTTAATGTCGTGTTCTTAATGTCGTGTTCTTAATGTCATGTTCTTAATGTCATGTTCTTAATGTCGTGTTCTTAATGTCGTGTCCTTATTCTTAATGTCATGTCCTTAATGTCGTGTTCTTAATGTCCCAAAAGCATCTTAAGCAATGGTTTGAACTTTGGTAAGAGCATCGTTAAATCGCCGAGATGTTTCCCAAAACCATCGTTATTAACGTTTCACTTGAAAACACTCCTAATCTAACGCCTGCCCTCAGACCACTGGTAATCTACCGCCTGCCCTCAGACCACTGGTAATCTAACGCCTGCCCTCAGACCACTGGTAATCTACCGCCTGCCCACAGACCACTGGTAATCTAACTCCTGGCCTCAGACCACTGGTAATCTAACGCCTGCCCTCAGACCACTCCTAATCTAACGCCTGCCCTCAGACCACTGGTAATCTAACGCCTGGCCTCAGACCACTGGTAATCTAACGCCTGCCCTCAGACCACTGGTAATCTACCGCCTGCCCACAGACCACTGGTAATCTAACTCCTGCCTCAGACCGCTCGTAATCTAACGCCTGCCTCAGACCACTGGTAATCTAACGCCTGCCTCAGACCACTGGTAATCTAACTCCTGCCTCAGACCACTGGTAATCTAACGCCTGCCTCAGACCACTGGTAATCTATCGCCTCAGACCACTGGTAATCTAACTCCTGCCTCAGACCACTGGTAATCTAACGCCTGCCTCAGACCACTGGTAATCTAACGCCTGCCTCAGACCACTGGTAATCTAACGCCTGCCCTCAGACCACTGGTAATCAAACGCCTGCCTCAGACCACTGGTAATCTAACTCCTGCCTCAGACCACTGGTAATCTAACGCCTGCCTCAGACCACTGGTAATCTAACGCCTGCCCTCAGACCACTGGTAATCAAACGCCTGCCTCAGACCACTGGTAATCTAACGCCTGCCTCAGACCACTGGTAATCTAACGCCTGCCACAGACCACTGGTAATCTAACACCTGCCTCAGACCACTGGTAATCTAACGCCTCAGACCACTGGTAATCTATCGCCTCAGACCACTGGTAATCTATCGCCTGCCTCAGACCACTGGTAATCTAACACCTGCCTTTCATGTTCAATCAATATAGCTATATTTTGCTACTTGTAGGCTACAGTCTAATTTGTCTGAATATATTTCAGACAAATTATGTGCCAAATCTTGAGTTAGTGCATTATTATAGGTTAAGCATTATTTGAAGCCATAGGTGGTAATACCGCTCTAGGAGCTGATCCGTGGTCAGTATTGTGGAATAATGATAATGTCAAGGTAAGATTTTAATGGAGAAAGCAGATCCAAGAGCAGCGTTGTCTTACTTTCGATACTATCAATATTGACACGTGCCTCAAAGACGTACTTAGCCAACGTTCTCTTTGCGTGGTGTTTTGGGAAAAGTATGTTACGTCTTAGTCCTGGCTGTTTATAGGAAATATGCATCATTAAAGCACTCGTAAGCCTAAGTTCCAGGTCCTGGAGTGTAGCAACACCCTCAGAAATTAGTCTGTGTGAGAGAGTGTGAGGGGAGACAAAGACAGAGAGAGTGAGATGAGACAGACAGAGAGAGTGAGACAAAGACAGAGAGAGTGAGACAAAGACAGAGAGAGTGAGACAAAGACAGAGAGAGTGAGATGAGACAAAGACAGAGAGTGAGACAAAGACAGAGAGAGTGAGACAAAGACAGAGAGAGTGAGATGAGACAAAGTCAGAGGGAGTGAGACAAAGACAAAGAGAGACAAAGACAGAGAGAGTCAGATGAGACAGACAGAGAGAGTGAGATGAGACAGACAGAGAGAGTGAGACAAAGACAGAGAGAGACAAAGACAGAGAGAGTGAGATGAGACAGACAGAGAGAGTGAGACAAAGACAGAGAGAGTGAGGGGAGACAAAGACAGAGAGAGTGAGACAAAGACAGAGAGAGTGAGACAAAGACAGAGAGAGTGAGACAAAGACAGAGAAAATGAGACAAAGACAGAGAGTATGAGACAAAGACAGAGATAGTGAGACAAAGACAGAGAGAGTGAGACAAAGACAGAGAGAGTGAGACAAAGACAGAGAGAGTGAGACAAAGACAGAGAGAGTGAGATGAGACAGACAGAGAGAGTGAGACAAAGACAGAGAGAGACAAAGACAGAGAGAGTGAGATGAGACAGACAGAGAGAGTGAGACAAAGACAGAGAGAGTGAGACAAAGACAGAGAGAGTGAGACAGACAGAGAGAGTAGACAAAGGGAGAGAGTGAGGGGAGACAAAGACAGAGAGAGTAACAGAGAGACAGAAGGAGAGACAGAAGGAGAGAAGAGGCAGCAAACAGCCAGGTCCAGTCCCAGCAGGTGTAATATTTACAGAGACAGAAGGAGAGAAGAGGCAGCAAACAGCCAGGTCCAGTCCCAGCAGGTGTAATATTTACAGAGACAGAAGGAGAGAAGAGGCAGCAAACAGCCAGGTCCAGTCCCAGCAGGTGTAATATTTACAGAGACAGAAGGAGAGAAGAGGCAGCAAACAGCCAGGTCCAGTCCCAGCAGGTGTAATATTTACAGAGACAGAAGGAGAGAAGAGGCAGCAAACAGCCAGGTCCAGTCCCAGCAGGTGTAATATTTACAGAGACAGAAGGAGAGAAGAGGCAGCAAACAGCCAGGTCCAGTCCCAGCAGGTGTAATATTTACAGAGACAGAAGGAGAGAAGAGGCAGCAAACAGCCAGGTCCAGTCCCAGCAGGTGTAATATTTACAGAGACAGAAGGAGAGAAGAGGCAGCAAACAGCCAGGTCCAGTCCCAGCAGGTGTAATATTTACAGAGACAGAAGGAGAGAAGAGGCAGCAAACAGCCAGGTCCAGTCCCAGCAGGTGTAATATTTACAGAGACAGAAGGAGAGAAGAGGCAGCAAACAGCCAGGTCCAGTCCCAGCAGGTGTAATATTTACAGAGACAGAAGGAGAGAAGAGGCAGCAAACAGCCAGGTCCAGTCCCAGCAGGTGTAATATTTACAGAGACAGAAGGAGAGAAGAGGCAGCAAACAGCCAGGTCCAGTCCCAGCAGGTGTAATATTTACAGAGACAGAAGGAGAGAAGAGGCAGGTCCAGTCCCAGCAGGTGTAATATTTACAGAGACAGAAGGAGAGAAGAGGCAGCAAACAGCCAGGTCCAGTCCCAGCAGGTGTAATATTTACAGAGACAGAAGGAGAGAAGAGGCAGCAAACAGCCAGGTCCAGTCCCAGCAGGTGTAATATTTACAGAGACAGAAGGAGAGAAGAGGCAGCAAACAGCCAGGTCCAGTCCCAGCAGGTGTAATATTTACAGAGACAGAAGGAGAGAAGAGGCAGCAAACAGCCAGGTCCAGTCCCAGCAGGTGTAATATTTACAGAGACAGAAGGAGAGAAGAGGCAGGTCCAGTCCCAGCAGGTGTAATATTTACAGAGACAGAAGGAGAGAAGAGGCAGCAAACAGCCAGGTCCAGTCCCAGCAGGTGTAATATTTACAGAGACAGAAGGAGAGAAGAGGCAGCAAACAGCCAGGTCCAGTCCCAGCAGGTGTAATATTTACAGAGACAGAAGGAGAGAAGAGGCAGCAAACAGCCAGGTCCAGTCCCAGCAGGTGTAATATTTACAGAGACAGAAGGAGAGAAGAGGCAGCAAACAGCCAGGTCCAGTCCCAGCAGGTGTAATATTTACAGAGACAGAAGGAGAGAAGAGGCAGCAAACAGCCAGGTCCAGTCCCAGCAGGTGTAATATTTACAGAGACAGAAGGAGAGAAGAGGCAGCAAACAGCCAGGTCCAGTCCCAGCAGGTGTAATATTTACAGAGACAGAAGGAGAGAAGAGGCAGCAAACAGCCAGGTCCAGTCCCAGCAGGTGTAATATTTACAGAGACTGAAGGAGAGAAGAGGCAGCAAACAGCCAGGTCCAGTCCCAGCAGGTGTAATATTTACAGAGACAGAAGGAGAGAAGAGGCAGCAAACAGCCAGGTCCAGTCCCAGCAGGTGTAATATTTACAGAGACAGAAGGAGAGAAGAGGCAGCAAACAGCCAGGTCCAGTCCCAGCAGGTGTAATATTTACAGAGACAGAAGGAGAGAAGAGGCAGGTCCAGTCCCAGCAGGTGTAATATTTACAGAGACAGAAGGAGAGAAGAGGCAGCAAACAGCCAGGTCCAGTCCCAGCAGGTGTAATATTTACAGAGACAGAAGGAGAGAAGAGGCAGCAAACAGCCAGGTCCAGTCCCAGCAGGTGTAATATTTACAGAGACAGAAGGAGAGAAGAGGCAGGTCCAGTCCCAGCAGGTGTAATATTTACAGAGACAGAAGGAGAGAAGAGGCAGCAAATAGCCAGGTCCAGTCCCAGCAGGTGTAATATTTACAGAGACAGAAGGAGAGAAGAGGCAGCAAACAGCCAGGTCCAGTCCCAGCAGGTGTAATATTTACAGAGACAGAAGGAGAGAAGAGGCAGCAAATAGCCAGGTCCAGTCCCAGCAGGTGTAATATTTACAGAGACAGAAGGAGAGAAGAGGCAGCAAACAGCCAGGTCCAGTCCCAGCAGGTGTAATATTTACAGAGACAGAAGGAGAGAAGAGGCAGGTCCAGTCCCAGCAGGTGTAATATTTACAGAGACAGAAGGAGAGAAGAGGCAGCAAACAGCCAGGTCCAGTCCCAGCAGGTGTAATATTTACAGAGACAGAAGGAGAGACAAAAGGAGAGAAGAGGCAGCAAACAGCCAGGTCCAGTCCCAGCAGGTGTAATATTTACAGAGACAGAAGGAGAGAAGAGGCAGCAAACAGCCAGGTCCAGTCCCAGCAGGTGTAATATTTACAGAGACAGAAGGAGAGAAGAGGCAGCAAACTGCCAGGTCCAGTCCCAGCAGGTGTAATATTTACAGAGACAGAAGGAGAGAAGAGGCAGCAAACAGCCAGGTCCAGTCCCAGCAGGTGTAATATTTACAGAGACAGAAGGAGAGAAGAGGCAGCAAACAGCCAGGTCCAGTCCCAGCAGGTGTAATATTTACAGAGACAGAAGGAGAGAAGAGGCAGCAAACAGCCAGGTCCAGTCCCAGCAGGTGTAATATTTACAGAGACAGAAGGAGAGAAGAGGCAGCAAACAGCCAGGTCCAGTCCCAGCAGGTGTAATATTTACAGAGACAGAAGGAGAGAAGAGGCAGCAAACAGCCAGGTCCAGTCCCAGCAGGTGTAATATTTACAGAGACAGAAGGAGAGAAGAGGCAGCAAACAGCCAGGTCCAGTCCCAGCAGGTGTAATATTTACAGAGACAGAAGGAGAGAAGAGGCAGCAAACAGCCAGGTCCAGTCCCAGCAGGTGTAATATTTACAGAGACAGAAGGAGAGAAGAGGCAGGTCCAGTCCCAGCAGGTGTAATATTTACAGAGACAGAAGGAGAGAAGAGGCAGCAAACAGCCAGGTCCAGTCCCAGCAGGTGTAATATTTACAGAGACAGAAGGAGAGAAGAGGCAGCAAACAGCCAGGTCCAGTCCCAGCAGGTGTAATATTTACAGAGACAGAAGGAGAGAAGAGGCAGCAAATAGCCAGGTCCAGTCCCAGCAGGTGTAATATTTACAGAGACAGAAGGAGAGAAGAGGCAGCAAACAGCCAGGTCCAGTCCCAGCAGGTGTAATATTTACAGAGACAGAAGGAGAGAAGAGGCAGGTCCAGTCCCAGCAGGTGTAATATTTACAGAGACAGAAGGAGAGAAGAGGCAGCAAACAGCCAGGTCCAGTCCCAGCAGGTGTAATATTTACAGAGACAGAAGGAGAGAAGAGGCAGCAAACAGCCAGGTCCAGTCCCAGCAGGTGTAATATTTACAGCACTGTTGTGGTCGTTACGTTCCCCAGCTAAAAAAACCCAATACTGTCGCTCAAACAGAAGAGGAACTAACAAAGAGTCACTGACAACAACCACAACTAAACACGTGGGGTTTTAGGAGGGGTTCTGAAAGACACTCATGGGGGTGTCCACTGAAATTTGACTAGTAACAACAACTGGGACCTAAAAGGCACCCACCATGAGACCCACTAAATTTGCCCCAAAAAATGTAAACCCACACCAAGAGACAGGAAGCAAACCAAAAAGTGGAGCTAAAGAAAAACAGAGAAGATCAGATAAAGGATTCAGGAACTAAAACTAGGAAGGGCCAACTTAAGGTGTTAACCCACCAAATCTCTCAAGACCACCGGAGCACTGGGCCAGCCACTCTTAACTAGCACCTGGGCCAGCACAGGTGAGACACCTTCCCACTAACGAGATGGCAACCAGCACAGGTGTAACACATACTGACTAACGAGGTGACACCAATCGGTGTGGCCTACGTGCTAACGAGCTATATGTGCCTAAGTTCAGCCTTTAGCACAGCCTGTAACACCTTCCCCTTAATACAACAAATATATCCTAAGTTCGCTCACCACCAACAGAAAACAACTTCCTTTGTCTCCCCTCACAGAGAGAGTGAGGGGAGACAAAGACAGAGAGAGTGAGACAAAGACAGAGAGAGTGAGATGAGACAGACAGAGAGAGTGAGACAAAGACAGAGAGAGTGAGACAAAGACAGAGAGAGACAAAGACAGAGAGAGTGAGATGAGACAGACAGAGAGAGTGAGACAAAGACAGAGAGAGTGAGACAAAGACAGAGAGAGTGAGAGGGGGTGAGAGGCAAAGACAGAGAGAGTGAGACAAAGACAGAGAGAGTGAGGGGAGACAAAGAGAGAGAGGAGACAAAGACAGAGAGAGTGAGGGGAGACAAAGAGAGAGAGGACTATACTATATATTATACTGCTATTATACATTATATTATACTATTATTATACTATATATTCTACTGCTATTATACTATATATGCTACTGCAATTATACTATATATTATACTATTATTATACTATATATTATACTGCTATTATACTATATATTATACTGTTATTATACTATATATTATACTGCTATTATACTATATATTATACTATTATTATACTATATATTCTACTGCTATTATACTATATATTATACTGCTATTATACATTATATTATACTATTATTATACTATATATTCTACTGCTATTATACTATATATTCTACTGCAATTATACTATATATTATACTATTATTATACTATATATTATACTGCTATTATACTATATATTATACTGTTATTATACTATATATTATACTGCTATTATACTATATATTATACTATTATTATACTATATATTCTACTGCTATTATACTATATATTATACTACTATTATACTATATATTATACTACTATTATACTATATATTCTACTGCTATTATACTATATATTAAATCAAATCAAACTTTATTAGTAACATGCGCCGAATACAACAGGTGTTTCAACCTTACAGTGAAATGCTTACTGACAAGCCCCTAACCATCAACGCAGTTTAAATAAAAATACAGATAAGAATAAGAAATAAGAAAAGAGCAGCAGTAAAGTAACAATAGCGAGATTATATACAGGGGGGTACCGGTACAGAGTCAATGTGCGGGGGCACCGGTTAGTTGAGGTAATATGTACATGTCGGTAGAGTAATTAAAGTGATTATGCGTAGGTGTAAAAGAGGGGGAGATGGGAGGGGGGCAATGCAAATAGTTTGGGTAGCAATTTGACTGTGTTCAGGAGTCTTATGGCTTGGGGGTAGAAGCTGTTTAGAAGCCTCTTGGACCTAGACTTGGCGCTCCGGTACCGCTTGCCGTGTGGTAGCAGAGAGAACAGTCTATGACTTGGGTGGCTGGAGTCTGACAATTTTTAGGGCCTTCCTCTGATACCGCCTGGTATAGAGGTCCTGGATGGCAGGAAGCTTGGCCCCAGTGATGTACTGGGCAGTTCGCACTACCCTCTGTAGTGCCTTGCGGTCGGAGGCCGAGCAGTTGCCATACCAGGCAGTGATGCAACCAGTCAGGATTGCATTAATAAAAGTAGCATTATATATAGTATAATAATAGTATAATATATATAGTATATTATACTATATATGATACTATTATTATACTATATATCCTACTGCTGTATACTATATATGATACTATTATTATACTATATATTCTACTGCTATTTACTATTCATCATACTATTATTATGATATATATTCTACTGCTATATACTATATATGATACTATTATTATACTATTTATTCTACTGCTATATACTATATATCATACTATTATTATACTATATATTCTACTGCTATATACTATATATAACACTATTATTATACGATATATTCTACTGCTATATAGTATGTATCATACTATTATTATACTATATATTCTACTGCTCTATACTATATATCATACTATTATTATACTATATATTCTACTGCTATATACTATATATGATACTATTATTATACTGTATATTCTACTGCTATATACTATATATGATACTATTATTATACTATATATTCTACTGCTATATACTATATATGATACTATTATTATACTATATATTCTACTGCTATATACTATATATCATATGTTTGAATCATCCCATAATATCTTCATACTGTACGAAGAGAAAGATATCTAAAGACTTGTCAGATTGTAAATGAGTCAGAGGCCACAGGAAATACTGTTAAAGACTCAAAGGCGTGAATTTGGCCTGTGAACAGTGGCGAAGCTACTCACGCACACACCTCCTGAGTGTTGTGGTTATTAATGAGTTATTTGCAGAAGTGGCAGCACAGGTTCAAAAATGTGTTGTGTCAAAAACTTTTCTGGGGCCTGGTCTGGGGCCTGATCTCATGACCTGGTCAGGTAAAACTCTGGGTCCTATAGGCTATGACAAAATAGTAGTAATATAAAAGATATATCTTGACTTTTCATCTGTGCTATGACTATAGTGCTGGGGGTTTTCCTGTCGGGTCATGTGAATTGGAAACACTCTTAGCCTAAGGTGGATCAAACCATTTCAAACTACCACATTGGTGTCATTCATTCTGAAGCTGATATCTAAAGAGCCAGAGAGACAACAACTTCAATGGATTACATACTCTGTAGTTTAGTGAACTACTTACTATAGCAGGCATTATGCAAAGAATGGTTTCAATGCTTTTAAATATTAATTTCACTCTATACACACAATGTTAAGCAGTGGACTTTAACAAATCAAAAAATACACAGGTTTCAATGTAGAAAAGAATTGTAATTTCATGTCATAAAACCTACTATTTGCAATTATTCATTCTGTTACCTTTATGTAAGGCAGGGTTACATGTAACACTATACACAGTAGACTTTGTAACATAGTTTGTTTTATGTGTAAGGAATAACTCACTAACCGTGTTGTCCTCGTCTCCGTCTGACCCTCCCTGGTGCTCACTGTAGGACTGATTGGCTGTAAACTCCATATATTCAATCATTAAATCAACTACTTTCAACATTTTCATTGAAAAGAATTGTATTGAATGTCACTCATTCTATTACACTCTATTGTAACCAAACCTGCATTTACCAGTTCATTTAGTTGTTGTCACTGACTGTCTGACTCTCTCTGTATTTGTGAAAGTTACGGTGACGCTAGAATCCATAAATTCTCTCTTTCTGCATTTAGCCATCCATCTGTTAGAGATGGACAAATGTGTTCATATTGTCTGTGTAGACTGCTCTGTGGCGGAATTTGTATTTTTTTGTTTTGTTTTTAATGACAGTTACATTTGTGAATAATCACCAGCAGTGGAAATAAAAGAATATGCCAACAAACATTACAGGACTAACAAACTGGCTGACTAACCTTTTCGGGAACGTCAGTGTCCCTTGGCCTTGGGTAGCAGCAAGCAGTTAGTTTCATTTTCTTTATCCTGTACCAAACACACTTATTCAGTGATTCTAAATGCTGGCTGCATGATTGCATCAACCTAGCTAGCTAATGTTAGCTAGCTATCTAGCTAGGCTGCTCTAAAGCTAACGTTAGTAGTTTCCTTAGCTAGCTATAGATCAGACGATTCTAGCTAGTTTTAAAGGATGACTAAACTGCTTTTTATTAAGTGTTTTTATTAACACATACCACGTTTTCCATGAAAATGTGTGTTTGCTCTGTCACGAGGCAGGCATCCAGGCAGGCAGGAGGGGAGGGTTACTGGTGTTCTTCCATGCCGTCCCTAGGAGGGGTGCGTCACTTGAGTGGGTTGAGTCACTGACGTGGTCTTCCTGTCTGGGTTGGCGCCCCCCCCCCCCTTGGGTTGTGCCGAGATCTTTGTGGGCTATACTCGGCCTTGTCTCAGGATGGTAAGTTGGTGGTTGAAGGTATCCCTCTAGTGGTGTTGGGGCTGTGCTTTGGCAAAGTTGGGTGGGGTTATATCCTGCCTGGTTGGCCCTGTCCGGGGGGTATCATCGGATGGGACCACAGTGTCTCCTGACCCCTCCTGTCTCAGCCTCCAGTATTTATGCTGCAGTAGTTTATGTGTCGGGGGGCTAGGGTCAGTCTGTTATATCTGGAGTATTTCTCCTGTCTTATCCGGTGTCCTGTGTGAATTTAAGTATGCTCTCTCTAATTCTCTCTTTCTCTCTCTCTCGGAGGACCTGAGCCCTAGGACCATGCCTCAGGACTACCTGGCATGATGACTCCTTGCTGTCCCCAGTCCACCTGGCCATGCTGCTGCTGCAGTTTCAACTGTTCTGCCTGCGGCTATGGAACCCTGACCTGTTCACCGGACGTGCTACTTGTCCCAGACTTGCTGTTTT